>NW_023270389.1:58632878-58826810 GCF_011800145.1 Mirounga leonina | reverse complement strand
AATAATAATAATAATAATAATAATAATAATAATAATAATAATAATAATAATAATAAAACATACCGTGTCTTTGTTTCCTAAGAAAAAGACGATGAGATGTCTATGCTGGGGATGAGGAAGAGGATCTCAGTGAGGGAAGTCATCATATGATGTTCCAGAAAACTGTGGAACTGGCCTGTAAGTGGCAATTCTTACTGCCTTGTAAACCAGTTGTCACATTTTTTTTTCCCTAAAATTAGGCCCATCCTAAAGGAGAGACTCTAGGTGGTGAAAACTCATGTTCTCTCTTCAGTTTTCTTTTGTAATTTTGCTGAGGCAATGACATTCATGAGAGGCATATTAAAGGGATTAATATTTAGGTAAAAGAACTATTTCCTTGTAATCAACGCTGTTCCATCCCTTTCCAAGCTGGTGCGCTGAGGTTGCAAGCAGCTGGGCAAAGGCCCTGTAGAGAGACTCCTTTGCTTTGACCAGCAGTTTCTATTACCACTGGGAAGTTCTCTCCAACGTTTTTTACACTTTGCTGAATTCCTCCAATCATGTTTTGTTCCTCTTATTTATTAGCGCTCTGGACAACTTCCCAGCTGGTGGGGAGACCACCTCTTAGTCCAGGTTTTTCTGAGGATAAGGGAGTTTTCTGAGGATTGGGATGGTGGTAATGGTTGATGGGTGGGCCAGTTTTTGACGTTTGTTCAGGTTTTAACTTAAACATCACTTTTTTAATTATTGTTATGTTAATCACCATACATTACATCATTAGTTTTTGATGTAGTGTTCCATGATTCATTGTTTGTGCATAACACCCAGTGCTCCATGCAGAACGTGCCCTCCTCAATACCCATCACCAGGCTAAACCATCTTCCCACCACCCTCCCCTCTAGAACCCTCAGTTTGTTTCTCAGAGTCCATCGTCTCTCATGGTTATTTATTTATTTGAGAGAGAGAGAGAACACAAGCGGTGGGGGGGAAGGGCAGAGGGAGAGGGAGAAGCAGACTCCCTCACTGAGCGGAGATCCCTGAGCTCATGACCTGAACCGAAGGCAGATACTTAACTGACTGCGCCATCCAGGCACCCCTAAACATCACTTTCTTCGGAGAGATATTCCCTAACCACCTTAGCTAATTCAGCACCACTCAGTCTCTACTACATTACTCTTATTTTATCTTTGTCATTGCCCTTTTCAGTATCTGCCATTAGTTTATCTACGCGTTGGCCTGGCAAGATCCTCAAGAGCAGAGACTTTGTTTACCCCCATTGCCTCGAGCAATGCCAGGCCCCGGGAGGGGCTCATGTTTGACTAGTTGACTGCTGTGTGCTAGAGGGGGGTTTTCAAAAGCAAGTAGTTACATGAATTTCATGTTTACATTCTGGTGGTATTGCTTAATACCCATCTCAGTGCGCTTTCGATTTTCAGCACTGAGGACACAAAAGAGCAAATCATATCCTTTAGACACCACCAACACTTTGGGAGAATTCTGGCTAGCAAGGCATTTCACAATTAAGTGGCTAAAATGTCTTTAACTTTTAGGAAATTACAATCTTTCCTGATGAGCAGTCATGCTATTATTAGCTTCAGAAGAAGCATCTGTAAGGCAGACATGACCAATGATGAGTCTAAGAATAGGAAGATTAAATCTAAGTTAAAATTTTACATGAGCAAGGTAAGCCTCTTAGTTCTACCCTAATAATAACTTCGCACAAGTTCCAAAGTTCTGAATTAGAGATGTGGCCTTATGAAAGCTAACAGACAACCTCCATCTCTCAGCAGCCAGGATGGTTGTGCTGGCTCTCAGAAAAAAAAAAAAAATTAGGAGATGACCCCTTTCACTTATCAAGTTAAACATTTTGTTGAAAAAAAGCACATAAGCTTTTATGCAAGAAACAACAGACCACTAAGACTTTCTCAGTTGACAGGCTGCCCCCGGCCTTGTTCCAAGTCACCCAGGGCAACACCTGAAAGCCCAAGACAAGTGGAGGAAGGAAGCTGCTTGTCCCACTCCAGCTGTAAACTATCAGGAAGAACCACTTTTGCAGCTTTTTAAGCAGTAGGACCCAGGTAGGCGGAAACAGCAAGAGTTGGGGGGCTGGGGTTGCTGTGATTATGCAATCAGAGACTCAAGTCCATTGTATTACCTGACTCTTATTTCTCTCCAAGGGCTGGTTAAACCTATAGAAAATACCTGTTGCCTCTCTAATCCCTGCTGCCTATTTCCACACAGAAATGTCACTTCCCTGCTTAATGCCCTCCAGGAATGCCCACTTCCTACATGAGGGTCTCCAAACCACCAAGGTGCAGGCTCCTTATCAATCTGTCCTGATCAGCACCACGCCCTGACCACCCTCCCTGATGCCCAGACTGGCCTGGTTTCCAGGTTCCCTGACTTTGTCCTATTTGGGACAGGACAGAAAGGCAGAAGAGAAGATGACCTTGTGCTGGTGGCTTCCAGGCTTAGGAGTAGGCTGAGATGGAAAGTAGGGAGGTCAAGGTTAGTGATATTGGAAATGAGCAGCCCAGAGGCTGAGCAAGGCTGCTGAGAAAGGGTGCATTTCATCAATTCTAAGACAAATCCGTTTTTATTATCATACTCCATTATATTTCTGAAATCAGGATGTGTCTCACAATAAACAACGTTGTTGCATTCTGTTACTGTTTAACCAGTAATATATTTAAGTGATGCAACAAAGTTACGGTGAGTAAAGTAAGACTCAGCTTTCCCAGCACCCAGGAGGGTGGATTTAGAAGTTATAGAGGGTGGATTTCTAAGAAAGTTCCTCCAGCTTGGCCCCACAGCACCAGAATTCTGCACAGCCAGTGAGCCATGGTTGTGCTCTCCCTTCCAAGGTCTGGGGTGGGATGGTGTAAGTTCACAATCTGCTCAGGAGCTTTCCTGGTGTAATCGGAAACAGCCCCCATAGGCAGAAGGCAGGGAGAGACTGAAGACAGAGGCAGGCCACTCCATGGTGGCAGGTGGCAATTTTAATAACAGCGAAGGGAACTTACATGGGAGGCTTGTCTTGGGTGGTAGCGAGACAAATGGATCCCCATATCTGTCCTCCAAATCTTAAAAGTTTATAAAGAGGCTCTAACTGGGCTCGGTTAGGTATATCATGCAGGTGTTTTCAATATCACATCATCATCTCTAGGAACAGAAAAGGCAAATGGAACCCACATTCTAAGAATAGGGGAGAGGATGAGGAGGCTCCGGGCGTTCAGGTCCAGCTCACCTCTTTTTGATCACTTTCCCAACAGGAAGGGAGGCCTTCATTAGGCACCTTCTCTCAGCCCTAGCATTGGAAACTGTCTCTCATATCTGCTATTTCTATATTCTTCAGAGTTCTCTTTCCTTCTTATTAGTCAATCCCTTATGATTCCAACCACTGTAACTGTTAATACAATAGTTCTATCATTATCCACCATTAACCACAGGATACATTCCAGGGTCCCAAGTGGATGCTGGAAACAATGGATGGTACCAGACCCTCCTATTCATTGGAATAAAGTTTAACTATAAGTTAGGCACAGTAGGAGATGCATAACAATAACTAATAATACAATAGAACAACTATAACACTATACTGTAAGAAAAGTTACGTGAATGTGATCTCTTTCTCAATATTTTATTGTACTGTACTCACCCTTCTGATGATGATGATGATGTGAGATGACAAAATGCCCATGTGATGAGATGAAGTGAGGCAGATGACTTAGGCATTGTGACATAGTGTTAGACTACTACTGACCTTCTGACAGTATGTCAGGAGGATCATCCACATTTGGACCTCAGCTGACTTCAGGTAACTGAAACTGTGGAATGTGAAATTTTGGCAGAGGCGGCGGGGGGAGGGGCAACTGTAATTCTTTATGTGAAACCCTCCTTGGTCCAATTAGTATGTGTCTCCTCTCTCCTGACTGGATCTCTACTGATACAGTACAAATAGCTTCTGTTTTGTGAAAAAAGAAAAGGAGAGGGAAAAGAAAAAGGAGGTAGAAAAACAAATAAGAGACAGTAAACAGCCAGAAGAAAATAAAGAAAGGAAGCACTGTAAATGAAACAAGGGTGGTTGGAGGAGGAAAATACAGGCTCCTATTTTATGTTTGTTCAGGTTCTGCTTCCTGCAGCCCCCACTTCCCACTGCCCTGGTGTTCCACGTCCTCATCCCCTCACCCAAAGTGGCCAAGTCATTCAGAAGCCTGGCTAGGGATTCACTGAGGCAGTGTCTCCCCCTACCCCAGCAGCTGTCTTACATTTTACCCAGCCAAGCCTGAGTAGTGGGAGCCTCACCTGCCTCACCTGATTCTGGCCACACAGAACAGCACCATTCCCTAGCTTTTCTGTAGAGGTCTAGCCAGTGTCTCCCCCCACACTCTCTTTTTTTTTTTTTTTTTTTTTGACAGTGCTAGATCAGAGTAAGTCACAGAGTTCCCCAGAGAGGACTACAAGGTCTTACACATGCTGAAAACCATCATTTCTGTGTATGATATAAAAAATGATACGGAGAAAGGAAAAAAAAATTTTTATAATGAGAAGAGCTACACAGACATGAGGCAGAACCAAGAAAGGTTATTGTTGTTGTAATAATTTGTACATAGATAGCCAAAGGCCCCAGCCCAGAAAACTTGCTCCTGGTAATTAAAAGGAAGCCAAGAGCTGGATTCAATACAAACACTTTTGCCTCAACCCATAATATGTGTGTCTGTATGGTCTTACTCAATGTATATCCTGACACGTGTGTGTTACATATTTACTCGTTTGTGTTGAGGGTGCTGGAGTGGGGAGGACCACAGCGAGAATCAATAAGTCTGGTGTCTAACTTTAGCATGCCCCTCAACGGCTTGTAAAACTCAGATTGCTGAGTGCTACCCACAGAGTTTCAGATTCAGGAGGTCTGACCTGTGGCCTCAAAATTGCATTCTAGAAAGTTCCCAGGTAACACTAACCTCCACTTTGAGAAGCCCAGGCCTACCATAATGATGAGCTCATCAGCAGAAGGCAGGGGTCAGGGCTGTGAAGGGCTTCAGGAACTTGAGCAGACAATTTTTTAGTATATGTGCTGCCGAAGTGAGCACGAGCCAGACAATTTGAGTGCAGATCCCAGTTCTGCCACTTATTAGCAGAATTGCCTTAGGAAAATTGCTAACGTTTCTGTACATTAGTTTCCCCATATGTAAAATGGGGATGCTGATAATAGTACCTAAATCCTGGGATTAATATAAGTATTAAAGAAGTTAAGATATGTAAAGTACTTAGATCATGCTTGGCATGGAGCAAGCACTTTATAATTATTTACTTAAACAAAAATACAGGTAGCTGGATGACCTTGTAAAAGTCATTTAACCGTTCTGCATTTCAGCTTTCTTATTTGTAAAATAAGGATAAAACCAACACCTATCTTGTAGGGGCTTCATGAAGATTAAATCAGCTAATATGTTGGTTATTAAATCTTGGCAAATGAGCACATCCCTGTTTCAGACCCTTTAAATCCTTTTCCTGCCAGTGAAGGTTTGGCTCTGTGGAGTAAGGCTGCCCTCTGCTGGACAATTATGCATTTGTAGACATTAACTACTGATGTTGCTCCCGAGGTCCTCGCTTTATCAAGCCAAAAAGCTAATAGTCTTTAACAAGTTTATGTTCTCTGAACACATTTCTTTAGCTGGTGCGAGCAAACACGATTGAACTAACTCGCCCTCAGTAAATGGCTTTCCTCATCTGTTGCGATATTCCTGCTTAAATCTTCTAGTTTTCCCGATCATTGCTTCCTTGTGAACTGAGAATGTCGGGGAACTGCCTCCTCCGGTAATGGACATGTAACGATTCTTTCCGCACACTGTAGCGGTAAGCAGCACTTGAAACACTTGGCAAGGTAACCGGGTCACCGTGATTTGTAATGTGCCAAAGCCGCCAGACGAGACACAAATGAGCAACTGCCCCCCTTTGTGCTGATGCGGCTTTGTTCATAAAGGTTGGGATTTGAATTTCACAAAATTTTCACATGTCACAAAATATTACTATTCTTTGATTTTTCTCACATATACCAAAACAGGTGCTGGCCTGTTTGGGCCTGAAATCTATCATTTGCAGACGCCTAGTCTATCCATCCAGCAGGGTCCCTCTGTGTCCTGAGGGGACCGGATTGGTGGTTAAACAGACATGATGGGGATGCTATCCCTGCATTCTTCAGACCCCTGAGGATGGCACTAATCTCTACCATTTCCCTTGAAACAACATTCACTCTCTGGGCCAGGGGTATACTTTTGAGCCCCCATTTGGCTTTGCTTTCTATGGTGAATTTCACCCCATAGGACAAGGATCCAATATATATTGAGGATTTTTGCATCAATGTTTACAAGGGATATTGGTCTGTAGTTTCTTTTTTTTTTTTTTTTAAGATTTTATTTATTTATTTGACAGAGAGAGACATAGCGAGAGCAGGAACACAAGCAGGGGGAGTGGGAGAGGGAGAAGCAGGCTTCCCGCGGAGCAGGGAGCCCGATGCGGGGCTCGATCCCAGGACCCTGGGATCATGACCTGAGCCGAAGGCAGACGCTTAACGGCTGAGCCACCCAGGCGCCCTGGTCTGTAGTTTCTTTTCTCATAGTATCTCTGTCTGGCTTTGGTATCGGGACTGATGCTAGACTCAGAATGAGTTAGGAAGTGTTTCCTTCTGTTTGATTTTTTGGAAGAATTTAAAAATGAATGGGGTCGGTTCCTCTCTAAATATTTGGTAGAATTCACATTGTGAAGCCATCAGATTCAGAGCTTTTCTTTGTTGGGAGGTTTTTGATTACTTATTCAATCTCCTTACTAGTTATAGGTCTGATCAGATTTTCTTTGTCATTCAGTCTTTGTAGGGTTTCTACTTCTAGGATTTGTCTATTTTACCTAGGTTATCCAATTTGTTGGCATATGATTGTTTGTAGTACTGTCTTATAACCCCTTTTATTTCTGTATGATTAATAGTAATGTCTCTTTTATTTCTGATTTTAATAATCTGGATCTTCTGTTTTTCTCCATCAATCCAGCTAAAAGTTTGTCAACTTTATTAATTTTTTTTAAAGAACCAACTTTGGGTTTTGTAGGTTTTCTCTAATGTTTGTCCATTCTCTATTTCATTTATCTTGGCTCTAATCTTCATTATTTCCTTCTTTCTGCTAGTGTTGGGTTTAAGGTGTTATTTTTCTAGTTTCATAAGTTGTAAATTTAGGCTGTTGATCTGAGATCTTATTTAATGTAAGTATTTAAGGCTCAAAATTTCCCTCTTCACAGTGCTTTCACTGCATCACATCAGCATGGCATGTTGTGTTTTCATTTTCATTCATCTCTGAGTATTTTCTGACTTCTCTTGTCATTTGTTTCTTTGGCCCAAAGGTTGTTTAAGAGTGTGTTATTTAATTCGCACAGCTTTGGGAATTTTCATTTTCTTTGTTATTGACTTCTAACTTCATCCTATTATAGTCAGAGATTTTTTAATCTGTTGAGACTATTTTTGACCTAAACTTTGGTGTATCCTGGATCATGTCCTATGTTCACTTGAGAAGAATGTGTATTATCTTGTTGTTGGGTAGAGTGTTCTGTATGTGTTTGTTAGATCTAGTTGTTTTATTGTATTGTTCAAGCCTTCTATTCTAGTCCTTATTTATTTATTTAATTTATTTTTAAATGTTTCAACTTTTTATTTAAATTCTAGTTAGTTAACATCTAGTGTAATATTAGTTTCAGGAATAGAATTTAGCGATTCATCACTTACATGTAATACCCAGGGCTCATCATAAGTGTTCTCCTAAATACCCATCCCCATTTAGTCCTTCAGCCCACCCACCTCCTCTCCAGCAACCCTCAGTTAGTTCTCTACAGTTAAGAGTCTCTGTTATGTTTTGCTTCCCTCTTTTTCTTTCTTCTCCAATGTTCACTCGTTTTGTTTCTTAAATTCCACATATGAGTGAAATCATATGGTATTTGTCTTTCTCTGACTGTCTTATTTCGCTTAGCATAATACCCTTTAGTTCCATCCACATTGTTGCAAATGGCAAGATTTCATTCTTTTTGATGGCTGAGTAATATTACATTGTATATACACATATACTAAACTTCTTTATCCATTCATCAGTTGATGGACATTTCACCTCTTTCCATAGTTTGGCTACTAAACATTGGAGTGCATGTATCCCTTCAAACCTGTATTTTTGTATCCTTTGGGTAAATACTTAGTAGTGCAATTGCTGGGTCATAGGGTAGGTCTATTTTTTTACTTTTTGATGAACTTCCAAACTGTTCAGAGTGGCTGCACCAGTTTGCATTCCATCAATAGTACAGAGGATTCCCCTTTCTCTACATCCTTGCCAACATCTGTTGTTTCTTGTGTTGTTAAGTTTAGCCATTCTGACAGGTGTGAGGTGGTATCTCATTGTAGTTTTGATTTGTATTTCCCTGATGATGAGTGATGCTGAGCATCTTTACATGTGTCTGCTTCTATTTCTTTACCTATCTTCTGTCTGGTTGTTCTTCTGTCCATTATTGAGAGTGGGGTATTGAAGCCTTCAACTATCATTGTAGAATTCCCTGTCCTTTCAGTTCTATCAGTTTTTGTTTCATTTATTTTGATGGTCTGTTATTAGGTGTACAAATGTTTATAATTGTTATATCTTCCTGCTTTGTTGAAAGTTGTATTAATATATAATGTCCTATTTGTCTAATGTAAACTTAAAATTTAATGTCTATTTTGTCTGAGATTAGTATAGCCACTTCAGTTCTCTCCCTTCACTATTGGCGTGGAATATCTTTTTTCCATTCTTTCACTTTCAACCTATTTGTGTCTTGGATCTAAAGTGAGTCTCTTATAGACAGCATATAGTTGATAAGCTGGTGCCTGGAAAGTGATATAACACTGGAGAGCGAAAGTGTCCTGGGCTGGGGACCAGGCAAAAACTCTCAAAGCGGTAGTGGCCGGGAAAGGGCTTTAGAGCAGTGCTAAGAGAGGATCCAGGAGCTGCCAGTTCGCACACAGGTGCATCCGCAAGCCTGGGGCCACCCGCAGTTTTAGAAGCACAAAGGGCAGAGACATGCCAGGCCCTGGGGTCAACCTCTGGAAGAGTCCCCGTGGGCAAGCACCACCGCAGGAGGCTGCAGATTATAGCAGTGCAGACAGAAATGGAGACTGTGCGTCCTGGAGGACTCAGTGAAGAGCAGACTGAGATTTCTCTGCTCTGGGACATTTTTGCTCTAACCCTCAGAAGAGGCGTGGAAAGTCACCAGAGAACAAAAGCTCAAAAACCCAGTTTCCACTGAGCCGAGCCTCCCGACAGGGGGCAGGGGAACCCTGCCCAAGCAGGGTTGCCTGAGAAAGAGCATGGCAGTCCCCTCCCCAAAAGACAGGCTGGAAGAACAAGAAGTTGACATGCCTAGGGTCCCCATAAAAGGGGTGCATATTGCTTGGGTCATGGTTGATATTTTGGACTCTGTACATTCCCTCAACCACCCCTCAACAGAATGACTAGGAGAAGGAACTCCCAACAAAGAAAAGAACCAGAGACAATGGCCTTTGCCACAGACCTAATAGATATGGATATAAGCAAGATGTCAGAGATAGACTTCAGGATAGCAATTATGAAGTCAATAGCTAGGCTTGAGAAAACCACCATATAATCTCTAAGGGCAGAAATGAGATCTAATCAGGCCAAACTTAAAAATGCTATGAATGAGATGCAGTCTAAACTGGATACTCTTAACAGCCAGGGTAAATGAGGCAGAAGAATGAATTAGTGATCTAGAAGATAAGCTGATAGAAAGGAAGGAAGCCCAGGAGATCTGGGATAAACAGCTTGAAGCACATGAGAACAGACTTAGAGAGATCAATGAGACCATGAAACGTTCCAGTGTCAGAATTATTGGAACCCCTGAGTGGGTGGAGAGAGAGAGGACTAGAAGGTATATTTGAGCAAATCATAGCTGAGAAATTCCCTAATCTGGGGAAGGAAACAAGCATTCGAGTCCAAGAGGCAGAGAGGACCCCTCCCAAAATCAATAAAAACAGACCAACACCCCAGCATATAATAGTAAAACTTGCAAATCTTAGAGCCAAGGAAGCTATCCTAAGAGCAAGAGATTTCTTACATATGGAGAGAGGAACAGAATAACATCAGACCTGTCCACAAAGACCTGGCAAGCAAGCAAGGCTGTCATTCAGAATGGATGGAGAGACAAGGAGCTTCCAGGACCAGCAGAAACTAAAAGAATAAGTGACCACCAAGCCAGCCCTGCAAGAAATATTAAGGGGGATTCTGTACGTGAAAAGTGACCCCCAAGATCCCATAGACCAGAAAGAAATAGAGACAATCAATAGAAATAGGGACTTCACAGGCAATACAATGGCACTAAATTCATATCTTTCAATAGTCACTCTCAACATGAATGGCTTAAAGGCTCCCATGAAACAGCACAGGGTTGCAGATTGGTACAAAGACAGGACCCATCCATAGTCTGTCTACAAGAGACTCATTTTGAACCTGAAGACACCTCCATGTTGAAAGTGAGGGGATGGAGAACAATTTATCATGCCAATGGACCTCAAAAGAAAGCTGGGGTAGCAATTCTCATATCAGACAAATTAGATTTTAAACGGAAAACTATAGGAAGACATGTAGAGGGACACTATATCATACTCAAAGGGTCTATCCAACAAGAAGATCTAACAATTGTGAAGATCTAACAATTGTATATATCTATGCCCCCAACATGGGAGCAGCCAACTACATAAGCCAACTGATAACCAAAATAAAGAATCATATTGATAATAGTACATTAATAGTAGGAGACCTCAACACTCCACTCTCAGCAATAGACAGATCATCTAAGAAGAAGATCAACAAAGAAACAAGAGCTTTGACTGACACACTGGACCAGATGGACTTCATAAATATATACAGAACATTCCACCCTAAAACAACAGAATACTCATTCTTCTCGAGTGCACATGGAACTTTCTCCAGAAAAGACCACATACTGGGTCACAAATCAGGTCTCAATCATACCAAAAGATTGAGATTATTCCCTGCATGTTATCAGACCACAATGCTTTGAAACTGGAACTCAGTCACAAGAAAAAATTTGGAAGGAATTCAAACACGTGGAAGCTAAAGAGCATCCTGCTAAAGAATGATTGGGTCAACCGGGAAATTACAGAAGAACTTAAACAATTCATGGAAACTAATGAGAATAAAAACACATTGGTCCAAAACCTATGGGATACTGCAAAGGCAGTCCTAAGGGGGAAATACATAGCCATCAAAGCCTCACTCAAAAAAGTAGAAAAATCCCAAATGCACCTAAAGGAGCTGGAGAAAGAACAGCCAATAAAGCCGAAATCAAGCAGGAGAAGAGAAATAATAAAGATTAGAGCAGAGATCAATGAATTAGAAACCAGAAAAACAGTAGAACAGATCAACAAACCTAGAAGCTTGTTCTTTGAAAGAATTAACAAGATCAATAAACTTCTGGCCAGTCTTATCCAAAAGAAAAGAGGAAGGACCCAAATTAATAAAATCATGAATGAAAGGGGAGAGATCATGACTAACACCAAGGAAGTAGAAACAAGTATTAGAAATTATTATCAGCAACTATATGCCAATAAATTAAGCAACCTGGAAGAAATGGATGCCTTCCTGGAAACTTATAAACTACCAAGACTGAAACAGGAAGAAGAGACAATCTGAGTAGACCAATAACCAGTAAATAATTGAAGCAGTAATCAAAAACCTCCCAAAAAAACAAGAGTCCAGGGCCAGATGGCTTCCCAGGGGAATTCTACCAAACATTTAAAGAAGAAATCATATCTATTCTTCTGAAGATGTTTCAAAAAATAGAAATAGAAGAAAAACTTCCAAACTTGTTCTATGAGGCCAGAATTACCCTTACCCCAAAGACCCCATCAAAAAGGAGAATTACAGACCAATATCCCTGATAAACATGAATGCCAAAATACTCAACAAGATCCTAGCCAATAGGATCCAACAGTACATTAAAAGGATTATCCATCATGACCAGGTGGGGTTTATTCCTGGGATGCAAGGGGGGTTCAACATTCAAAAAACAATCAATGTGATAGACCACATTAATAAAAGAAAAGACAAGAACCATACGATCCTCTCATTTGATGCAGAAAAAGCCTTTGACAAAATAGAGCATCTGTTACTGATTAAAACTTGCCAGAGTGTAGGAATAGAGGGAACATACTTCAATATCATAAAAGTAATCTACAAAAGTCCACAGCAAATATCATTCTCAATGGGGAAAAACAGAGCTTTTCCCTTAAGACTGTGTCCCTTAAGGAACGCAACAGGGATGCCCACTCTCACCACTATTGCTCAACATAGTACTAGCAGTCCTAGCCTCAACAGTCAGAAAACAAAAAGAAATAAAAGGCATTCGAATTGGCAAAGAAGAAGTCAATCTCCCTCTCTTCACAGATGACATGATACTTTATGTGGGAAAACCCAAAAAACTCCACCCCAAAATCACTAGAATTCATACAGCAATTCAGCAACTGGATAGGATACAAAATCAATGCACAGAAATCAGTTGCATTTCTATACACTAACAATGAGACAGAAGAAAGAGAAATTAAGGAATCAATCCCATTTATAATTGCACCAAAAACCATAAGATACCCAGGAATAAACCTCACTCAATAAAGTATAGAATCTATACTCTAGAAACTACAGAACACTTAGGAAAGAACTTGAGGAAGATACAAAGAGATGGAAAAGCATTCCTTGCTCCTGGATGGGAAGAATAAACACTGTGAAAATGTCTATGCTGCCCAGAGCAATCTACACTTTCAATGTAATCCCTATCAAAATACCATCAGCATTTTTCACAGAGCTGGGGGAACAAACAATACTAAAATTTGAATGGAACCAGAAAAGACCCTGAATAGAAAAAAGAAAAGAAAAGAAAGGACCCCAAATAGCCAGAGGAATGTTGAAAGACAAAACCAAAGGTGGTGGTATCACAATGCCAGACTTCAAGTGCTATTACAAAGCTGTGATCACCAAGACAGCATGGTACTGGCACAAAAACAGACACACAAATCAGTGGAACAGAATAGAGAGCCCAGAAATGGACCTTCAATTCTATGACCAACTAATCTTCGACAAATCAGGAAAGCATATCCAATGGAAAAAAGACAGTCTCTTCAATAAATGGTGCTGGGAAAATTGGACAGACACGTGCAGAAGAATGAAACTAGACCATTCCCTTACACGATACACAAAGATAAATTCAAATTGGATGAAAGACCTCAATGTGAGGCAAGAATCCATCAAAATCCTAGAGGAGAACATACTCAGTAACCTCTTCAACAATAGCCACAACAACTTCTTTCAAGACACATCTACAGGTAAAGGAAACCAAAGCAAAAATGAACCGTTGAAACTTCATCAAGATAAAAAGCTTTTGCACAACAAAGGAAACAGCAAAACAAAGAGGCAACCCAGGAAATGGGAAGAGTTATTTGCAAATGACATTACAGACAAAGGGCTGATATTCAAAATCTATAAAGAACTTCAAACTCAACACCCAAAAATCGAAGAATCCAGTCAGGAAAGGGGCAGTATTGTTTGAAGGGCTCTTTCTGTATTGACCAGGTCTCAGAGCATACTTCACATGTGTGAACATTCTGCTTTTCAGAATGCAGGCATCTAGGTCAGTTAGGGGTCGTCGGCAAGCTGGCTGCCTCTCACCACCTTTGCCACAGTTGGCTAAGCAACAAGCATTCAGGGACCACACAGCGAGTTGTTTTTTGTTTGTTTGTTTGTTTGTTTGTTTGTTTGTTTTGGCATGGGAGGTAAATATCACTGATTCACTTGCACAGCACAGGACCAGAGTGGGAGCTCACCAGCAACCCCTGAGGCGTGGCTGTGTGAGTCAGAGTCCCATTGCTATGGAATGTAAACCAAGAACTAGTTAGAAATATAGCAAGGTGTTGGGAATGGCCACAGGAGGACCGAAGTTCTACATTTCAAACGGGAATGGTATAAATCTGGGAATGAGATGTCTCCGTTTGTTTCTATTGCCCCAGAAATGAGGCCAGCACCTTCCTAAAACCTCTTGCCCAGCCTACACATAAACATGCTGTGCTGGACACCTTCACATGCCCTAGGCCCCGCAACATCCATATAGTTCTAGGACCAAACTTTGAGGGGCCCAGTGACCATACCTTTCCCAATTTTCCAAAGATTCTTCCAGACACCCTAGTTGAAAGCAGATGAAATTGCTCTGAGACACTGGCTCATACTTGCTCCAAACTTGAGTCTAGTTGTAAAAAAGAACAAAGGGATGGAAATGGAGACACACAATGCCACAGTTCTTCATGACACGTGAAAATGGGGTAATGTTGAGAATGGAGCTACTAGCGCAATCTCCTAACGAGTTGGCTTTCTCAGGAATAAGAAACACCCTTGGGCTCGGGCAAAGAGAAACCTCCACTGGCTACACCAGAGAATAAGTCAGCAAGAGGCTTCCATTCTTCTTTCGGAAACACAGGGAAAGCTTCTGGCCTTGGAATTTTTTCCTGACCTTCAAGTCAGTGAACAGAGACAGCAGTAATTCAGGGGAAGCAGGTGAGTGCTCTCTGCTGATGCTCATGTGTTTTGGAACTGGGCCTTCAGTCAGTATTCATTGGATGGGCTCTCTCTGCACTGCCCAGGACCTGGAGAAAGCCCCACCCGCCCAAACCATCTGGTCTTCGGAATAGAGGCATCTCCGTGAGCCAAAGGATATCAGCAAGCTGACTACCCATTACAGCACTTACTCCATCCAGTGAAGCAGCTAGCCATTAGAGCAAGTTTCCGTTGGATATCAGTTCTGGATATCAGACACTGATTGTTCTCACTTAGCACAGGACCAGAATGGAAGCTTGTCACCAACCACTGGGTGGTGGCTGTGTGAGTGACAGCTACATATCCATGAATGTGAACCAAGATCTATTTGGAAATACAGCAAGGTTACGAGAATGGCTACCAGGAGGGTCAAAGTTCTACATTCCAATGGGAATGAAATCAATCTGCAAAGATGTTTAGCTTTGTTTCCCTTTGCTACAGAAATGTGGCCTGTGGCCTCTCAAAACCTCTCTCCCAGCCTACACACAAACATCCTATGCTGGCATATGAAAATGCCCTATGTCTCCCAATGTCCATATATTTTTTTAAAGATTTTATTTATTTATTTGTCAGAGAAAGAGAACACAAGCAGGGGGAGCGGCAGGCAGAGGGAGAAGTAGACTCCCCACTGAGCAAGGAGTGTGATACGGGACTCGGTCCCAGGACCCTGGGATCATGACCTGAGCAGAAGGCAGATGCTTAACTGACTGAGCCACCCAGGCATCCCTCCCAATGTCCATATATTTCTGAGACCAGATTGCAAGTGATCCTGTGACCCAACCCATTGCACAGGACCAAGAACTCAGCCAGACTTGCAGTTTAAAGGAGAGAATATTGCTCTGACACACAGGATCTGAATGGCCTCAAGGCTGAACCTAGCACAGAAAAAGAACCAATGGATGGAAATGGATATAGAGGGCCAGAGTTCTTCAATAGTGATGGGAATGTGATAATGTTGAAAAGTAAGTGACCAGCACAGTTTCCTAGTGAGCTAACCATATCAGGAACAAGAAACACCTGTGGGCTTGGGCAAAGGGACCCTCCACGGGCTACACCTGGGAGCCCTGTCAGCAAGAGCCCTGAAATCTTCCTATAGAAAGAGAGAGAAATCTTCTGGCTTTGGCTGTTTTTCCAAACCTTCCATCAGTGAATATAGGTAGCAGTGGCTCAGGGATAGCAGGGGTGCTGGGGTGGGGGGGTGAATCTCAAGTGTTTTTAACTGGGCAGAATTCCATGAAAGGGCTCTCTGTGCAGGCCATGCCATGAAGTGATCTGTGCGTGGGTGAACTATCTTCTCTTCATAACGAAGGTCTGTCAATCAGCCACAGGAGGGAGACAAGCTGTCTACCCATCAGCATGCTTAGACTAGCCAACAAAGAACTAAGCAGGTGTGTGTGTGTGTGTTCCTTATATGTGTAGCGTGCGGTGTGCTGAATGTGTGTGTAGTTGGAGTTGTTTGAGTGTGCTCTGATAGGTGTCTCTTGCTTGTGTGGTATATGTGTGGTACATGTAGGTGTGTTGAATATGTGGATGTAGGTGTGTTGTGTGTGCAGTTATTGAGTGGTGTGTCTGTGGTATATGCTTTGTGTGTTGTGTATGTGTGGTTTGTGTGTTATGGAGATGTGTTTTGTGTGGTGTATGTTTGGTGTTTGTGGAGTGTATACGTGGGCGTATGTGCTGTGCGTATGTATGATATACGTGCAGTGTGTTTGTGTGGAGGTGGTGTGTGTGTGCAATTTGTGTGCGATGTGCATGGCACATGTGCGGTGTGTTTCTGTGTGGTATATGTGTGCTGAGTGGTGCATCTGTGGTGTGTGCATGGTGCATGTGTGGTGCCCTTTTATGTGGTCTATGTGTGGCGTATGTGGTATATTGTGGTGTGTGTATGGGGTGTGTGTGTTCTGTGTGTTTGGTGTGTTTTTCTATGACATAAGCGTTGTGAGTTTCTGGTATATATGTGGAGTGTGTTGTATGTGACCTGTGCGTATGTAGTATATGCATGTCGTTTATGGTGCACACATGGTGTGCGTGTATATTTTGTATCATATTTTTGTGTGGTGTGTATGTGTGTGTTTGGCGTTTGTCTGATTTGTATGTGATAAATATGTTGTATTTCTGTGGTAAGTGTGTGGTGTATGTGAGGCATGTGTGAGTGGTATAGATGTGGTGTGTGGCTGGTGTATGCGGGGTGTGTGGCTGTTGTGTGTGTGGTGATTTTTTGCTGCACGTGTGGTGTGTGTGAGGGGAATACGTGGCATGTTTTTGTATAGGAGTGTGTAGTGTATTTGTGGTGTGTTTGTGTTTTGTATATGTGTGGTGTATGTGATTTATGTGATGTGTGTCGGTGTGTGTGGTCTATGCGTTGTATGTGTCATGTATGTGTTGTTTGTGATGTGCATGTGGTAAATGGGTCAACTATGTGTGGTATGAACTTGGGGGGGTGTGTGTGTGTTACAGAAATGGTTTAAATGTGGGCTATGTGTGGTGTTTTTTGTTGTGTATTGTGTGTATGGTGTGAGGTGTGTGTTTGCGTTGTATGTGTGGTGTGTCTGTGATGGAGGTGTTGTGTATGTTTGGTGTCTTTTGGGTGTGTGTGTACTATGTGTGTTGTGTGCAGTGTTCATGTGTCCGCATGCTGCGTGTGTGAGTGTGGTACCTGTGTGGTACCCGTCTGTGTGTTATTTATGTGTGGTGTGACTATCATGTGGAATGTGTGTTCCCCCCATACGTGTGTTCGTTCTTGGTGTGGCGTCTGTGGGGCTTATGCATGTGTGTGTGTAGCGTCTGTATATTGTGTGGTGCGTGTGTGACATCTTTGTGTGTGGTATTTGTGGTGTGTATTCAGTATTTGTGGTGTGCATGCCTGTAGGTGTTGGGTGTGTATTCGGCAGTGTTGTGTGTGGTATATGAGGTATGAGTGTGGTGTTGGTGGCGTGTGTGCCTTCTGTCAGTGCGTGTGATGTCTACGCTCTGTGTGTGTGTTGTACGTGTGGTAAAGGTATTGGGCATCTGGGGTGTGACTGTATTGTATACGAGGTAATGAAATGTGTGTGTGATATAGGTTTGCTGTTTTGGGTGGCTGTGTGTATAATGGGGTGTGGCATGCATTGTGAATTGGGTGTGTGTTCTGTGTATCTGTCATATGTGTGTGGTACCTGTGTTGTGGGAGAGGCTTGAGTGTGGCATATGCGTCCTGCATGTTGTGTATGTGCACTGTGTGTATGGTGACTGTGTGGTAGACGTGTTTATGCGTGTGCGGTGTAGGTGTGGTGTGCGTGGTGCATGTGTATTCCGTGTGTTTTGTGTGTGGAGTGTGAGTGTGTTCGTAAATGTATGTGTTCTGCGTATGAGTTGTGCGGGGATGTGTATGCCTGGTACGGTGTGCTACATGAGTGGTGTATAGTTGCTTGGTATGTGTGTGCCGTGTGTGCAACGTCTTTGTGTCGTGTCTGCAGTATGTGTGTTGTGTGTGGTGTGTATGTGTAGTTTGTGCTGTCTGTGTGATGGAAGTGGGTCAGTGTCTGCTGTTTCTGTGGTGTCTGTGGGGTGTGCGTCTGTATGTGGTGTGTGCAGGTGTGAGAGTGGCATGGGTGTGGCGATTATATGGCTCTCACCATTGCACTGACCACAGTCCCTTGAGCAGCAAGTGTTCAGGGACAGGAGAGCCATCCCTCTGGGGGGCTAGCAGACACCAGTTACGCTCGCTTAGCACAGAAACAAAGCGAGAACTCATCAAAACCTTCGCATGCTGGCAGTATGAGAGCCCCGTCACCCCGACTGTGAGCAAAGACCTAGTTAGAACGCTGAAGGTCATGGGAAAGCCAACTAAGAGGATCAACATTCTACATTTCAAATAGGAGTGGGGGGAAAAAAAAAACCTGGGAAGGAGAGAACTTTGTTTCCCCTTGCCCCAGGAATGAGGCCATCTCCCCGCCAAACCCTATAGCTTAGCCTACACACAAACATTTTCTGCTGAGCCCCTTCAAACACCAGAAGTTTTCTGACGTCCCAATTGTTCGGAAACCAAATTTGGAGGGGCCCTGTGGCACAACATATTCCACAGTCCCAAGAACTCTGCCCAAGGCCCCACTTTAAAGCAGAGGATATCGCTCTGAGACACTGGCTTGGAATGGTCCCTGGGGTTAATCTAGTTTCAGATAAAAAGAAAAGGGTAGGGGCATCTGCCTGGCTCAGTGGGTTAAGCGTCTGACTCTTGGTTGCAGCTGAGGTCACGACCTCATGGGTTGTGGGATGGAGCCCCAAGTCAAGCTCTGTGCTCAGCGGAGAGTCTGCTGGAAGAGTCCCTCATTCTGCCCCTCCCCCAACTTGTGTGCTCTCTCTTTCTTTCTCTCTCTCTCTCTCTCAAATAAATACATAACCCTTAAAAAAAAGAATAAGGGGATAAAAAAGGAGGTTAAAGTTCTTTATGAGAGATGAGAATGGCATAGCGGTGCGAATGGAGTGACCCAAGCTCCTAGCAAGTGGGCCACCTCCAGAATAGCTAACACCTTGAACCTGGGCAAAGAGAAATCCCCATGGTTTACATATGGGACCCCTGTCAGCGAGAGATGTACATTCTTCCCTCAGAAAGAGAGGGAAAGCTTCTGGACTTAGCTGTTTTTCCTGCCCGTCCCCCTGGTGCACAGAGACAGCAGGGGTTCAACCATAGCACGTGAGTGCTTGCCACTGATGCTCAAGTGTTTGGAATGAGGCCTTGGTGCAGGGGGGCCTTGAAAGGGCATTTTCTGCCCTGGCCAGGTCCTGGAGCATGCTGCACAGGCATGGACCATCTGCTTTTCAGAATGAAGGCATCTGATGCAGCCAGGGGAGCGAGGCAACCTGGTTAGTGACCACTGTGCTTACACCAGCCAGCCAGGCAAGTGCTCAGGAACAGGAAAGCATCGTTCTTTTGGGGTATGAGACACTGATTGCTCTCCCTTACCACCGGATCAGAGTGGGAACTTGACCCCAATCCTTGGGTGCTGGCTGTATGGGAGCCCCATCACCCCTGGATGTGAGGGAGACCTCGTTAGAAATTATGCAACAATATGGGAATGACTACAAAAAGAGCTAAAGTTCTACATTTCAAAGAGGAATGGGAAATAGCGAGGGGAGGTCTTACTTCATTTCCATTTGCCCCAGAAAGGAAGCCAGGCATCTTCCCCAAAGGGATGGCCCAGGCTATGCACATTCTCTGCTGGGCAACCGCAAATGCCCTAGGCCTCACGATGTCAAGATAGTCCTGAAGCCAAATTACGAGTGCTCCTGTGACCTAACCTGTCCCATGCTCACAAAAACGTGACCAGACTCCGGAGTTTCTTTTTTTGCTTATTGAAATTTTTATTTAAATTCCTAGTCAGGTAACATCTAATGTAATATTGGTGTCAGGAGTAGAATTTAGTGATTCTTCACTTACATATAACACCCAGGGCTCATCATAACAAGTGCCTACCCATCACCCACTTAGACCATCCCCCACCCAACTCCCTCCATCAACCCTGTTTATTCTCTTTTGTTGAGAGTCTCATGGTTTACTTGCCTCTCTCTTTTGTTCCCACGTGTTCATTGGTTTTGTTTCTTAAATTCACACCTGAGTGAAATCATGTTATTTGTCTTTCTCTGACTGACTTATTGCATTAGCATAACACTCTAGCTGCATCCGTGTCTTTACAAATGGCAAGGTTTCATTCTTTGTGATGGCCAAGTAAGATCTATGTATGTCACAAGGAGTTGTGACATTATATAACTCCTTTATCCATTCCTCAACTGATGAACTATTGAGCTCTTTCTATAGTTTGGCTATTGTTGATAATCCTGCTATAAACACTGGGGTGCATGTGCCCCTTTGAATCTATATTTTTGTGTCCTTTGGGAAATACCTTAGAAGTGCAATTGCTGGGTCCTAGAGTAGTTCCATGTTTAACTTTCTGAGAAACTTCCACACACTGTTTTCCAGAGTGGCTGCACCAGTTTGCATTCCCACCAAAAGTGTAAGAGGGTTCCCCTTTCTCTGCATCCTTGCCAATCCTCATTGTTTCCTGTGTTGTTAATTTTAGCCATAGTGACTTGCGAGAGCAGACATCTGATTAGAGTTTTGATTTGTATTTCCCTGATGATGAGTGATGTTGAGCATCTTTTCATGTGTCTGTTGGCCATCTGGATGTCTTCTTTGGAAAAATATCTATTCATGTTTTTTGCCCATTTTTTACCTGAGTTGTTTCTTGAGTGTTCATTTTTTATGTTCTTTATATATTTTGGATCTTAACCCTTTACTAGATATGTCACTTGCAAATATCTTCTCCCATCCCAAAGGTTGCTTTTTAGTTTTGTTCATTGTTTCTTTCTTTTTTTCCTTTTTTAAAATTTAATTTAATTTAAAATCAATTAATTAACATATAGTGTATTATTGGTTTCAGAAGTAGAGGTCAGTGATTCATCAGTTTTATATAACACCCAGTGCTCATTACATCATGTGCCCTCCCTAATGCCCATCACTCAGATACCACATCCTCCCACCCACCTCCCCTCCAGCAACTCTCAGTTTGTTTCCTAGAGTTAAGAGTGTCTCATGGTCAGGCGCCTGGGTGGCTCAGTCATTAAGCTTCTGCCTTTGGCTCAGGTCATGATCCCAGGATCCTGGGATCGAGTCCCACCTCGGGCTCCCTGCTCGGCAGGAAGCCTGCTTCTCGCTCTCCCACTCCCCCTGCTTGTGTTCCTGCTCTCGCTATCTCTCTGTCAAATAAATAAATAAAATCTTTAAAAAAAAAAAAGTGTCTCATGGTCTTTCTCCCTCTCTGATTTTGTCTTATTTTATTTTTCCCTCCTTTCCCCTATGATCCTCTGTTTTGTTTCTTAAATTCCACATATGAGTAAGATCTTATGATAATTGTCTTTTTCTGATTGACTTATTTTGCTTAGCTTAATACCCTCTAGTTCCATCCACATTGTTGCAAATGGCAAGATTTCATACTTTTTTTATGGCTGAGTAATATTCCATTGTATGTATATACCACATCTTCTTTATCCATTCATCTGTCAATGGACATCTGGGCTCTTTCCATAGATAAGTATTGTGGACATTGCTGCTATAAACATTGGGGTGCAGGTACCCTTTCAGAGGCTTTCTGATGAAGCTCCAATAGTTTATTTTTGCTCTGTTTCCTTTACCTCTGGAGACATACATAGTAAGTATTTCCTACAGCCAATGTCAAAGAGGTAACCACCTATGTTCTCCTCTAGGATTTTATTTTATTTTATTTTATTAGTTTCAGGGTAGAATTTAGTGATTCCTCAGTTGCATATAACACCCAGCGCTCATTACATCAAGTGCCCTCCCTAATGCCCATCACACAATTATCCCATCCTCCCACCCACCTCCCTTCCAGCAACCTTTAGTTTGTTTTCTAGAGTTTCCTAGAGGTAAGCCTTCCTTAGTGCCCATCACCCAATTATCCTATCCCCCTCACCTACCTCCCTTCCAGCAAACGCTCACTTTGTTTCCTAGAGTTCTCTTAGTTTTGCCTCCCTCTCTGTTTTCATCTTATTTTTTTTCATTCCCTTCCCCTATGTGCATCAGTTTTGTTTCTTAAATTATACATATGAAGGAAATCAAATAGTATTTGTCTTTCTCTGACTTATTTCACTTAGCATAATACCCTCTAGTTCCATCCACATCACTGCAAATGGCAAGATATCATTCTTTATGATGGCTGAGTAGTAGTCCTTTGTGTGTGTGTGTGTGTGTGTGTGTGTGTGTGTGTGTGTATACTTCTTTATCCATTCATCTGGTGATGGACATCTGGGATCTTTCCATAGTTTGGCTATTGTGGACATGGCTGCTATAAGCACTAGGGTGCATGTACTCCTTCAAATCAGCATTTTTGTATCTTTCAGGGAAATACCTAGTAGTGCAATCTCTGGGTCGTATGGTGGTTCTTTTTGTAAGTTTTTGAGGAACCTCCATACTGTTTTCCAGAGTGGCTGCACCAGTGTGCATTCCCACCAACCGTGTAGGAGGGTACCCCTTTCTCCGCATCCTTGCCAAGCCAACAGCTGTTGTTTCCTGAATTGTGCATTTTAGCCATTCTGACTGGTGTGTGGTGGTATTTCATTGTGGTTTTAATTTGTATCTCCCTGATGCCAAGTGATACATTTTTTCATGTATCTGTTAGCCATTTGTATGTCTTCTTTGGAGAAATGTCTGTTCGTGTCTTCTGCCCATTTCTTGACTGGTGTTTTTGTTTTTAGGGTGTTGAGTTTGAGAAGTTCTTTATAGATTTTGGATATCAGCCCTTGATCTGGTAACTCACTGCAAATATCTTCTCCCACTCCGTAGTTTGCCTCTTAGTTTTGTTGACTGTTTCCTTTGCTGTGCCAAAGCTTTTTATCCTGATGAATTCCCGATAGTTCACTTTTGCTTTTCATTCCCTTGCCTTGGAGATGTGTCTAGCAAGAAATTGTTGAAGCCTAGGTCAAAGAAGTTGCTGCCTCGGTTGTCCTCTAGGATTTTGATGAATTCCTGTCTCACATTTAGGTCTTTCATCCATTTGAAGCTTGTTTTTGTGTATGGTGTAAGAAAGAGTCCAATTTCATTCTTTTGAGTGTTATTTAACCTAGTCCTGGAAGTCCTAGCCTTAGCATCTAGTTGAAACTGCACTGTGCTTAAAACCATGTGTCAAGTAACATATTCCCTTCAATAAAATATGAGTGTTGTGATGCAATATAATGTATAGAACTAGGAAAATTCCATGAGTTTACCTCCTTGAAATGACACGCTGCTTAATGTGTCCTTCAATTAACATCTTTTTTTTATTTGAACCGTATGTGAAGATACATGAGCAAAAAAAATGTGCTTAAGCTCTTGAAACTACTCTGCACTGAAAGCGTTGTTTAAGTAACAACTTTCTTTTTCACATATATGTTCATAAACCTATGTGTATAAGCCCTAGAATTTGTCCTTGTACTTAATTCCTTGAAACTACAATATACTTAAAACATCTTCAGATAACATCAGAGTTTCTTAAAGTTAAGCAGTGTTTTCACACCTGTAGTTTTAACACAAGGAAATGGCTTTGCACTTATTTTCTTAAACTACACTGTTTTTTAACCATACACCAAGCAACATCTTCCTTTCCTTAGGATATAAGTGGTTTTTTTTACCTTATGTGAATAAGACTACTAAAAGCCATTTGTTGAACTCCTTGTAACAACACTGTGTTTAAACCACGTGTCAAGAAACATCTTCCTTTCATGAAGATATATATGTTCTTTTTTTTTTAATTTTAAATTATATGTATAAGCATTAGGAAAAGGCGTGTGCTTATCTACTTGCAACTATACTGCTTAAATCATCCTTCAAGGAACATGTCTTTTTCACTAAGATATAAGAGTTTTTAAACTTATGTGTATAAATCCTAGGGAAAAGGCATATGCTTAACTCCTTGAAACTACATTGTGTTGAAAGTGTCCCTAAAGTAACATCTTCCTTTCATTAAGACATAAGTGTTTTTTGGTGCTAGGTTTCCAAGATGGCAGAGTAGTCAGGGGATCCAGAACTTGCTTTGTCCTTTGAACACAACGAGAACAACATTCAACATTTTTGAACAACTAGGAAGAGGATTGGAAGAGTAAGAAAACAATCTGCACAGTTGGAGGGAAAGCATTTGGCAGAGGCGAGGTTCAGAGCTCTGAATTGGGGGAGTGGGAAACCATGTGGCCAGGAATGCATGGAAACCCAGTTCACCAAACAAAGTCAGGAAGAGGGAGAAAGTTGGAAAAAGCACAGCACGTTGTGACCGCTCGCTCAATCAGTTGCAGGAAGGAGATCACTTGAGTCGCTCAGGGAGAGTTTGCCCCCCTTCCTGGAGGGCATTTGGAAGAGCGTATTTAACCTCACCAAAGGCAAAAGGCCAGCCTGGGAGTCATTGAGCAGAACTCAGCAACAGCGTCAGCGGGGTGCTCAGAGGGCAGAAAACCTCTTAACTTTTCAGTGTGAGCGACAGAAGGCTCAAAATGCTGTGTGCTCACGACTTTTCTGGGTTGAACTGAGCATGCAGAGACTGGAGCAGATTATGGATAACCTGGCTGCCCCTTTGTGCTGTGAGCCACAGCAGGCTTAAACCTTTCTTCATGAAGATGTTATTTGAAAGATGCTCTCTACACAGTGTTTCAATGAGTTGGGTATATGGCACTTTCCCTATGCTACTACACATACATTTGATAAGGCTACTCTCTTCACGACTGACATTAGTAGTAAGATACTTTTCTACATAGTGTTATTTGGATGAGTTAAAGAATGGCACATTTCCTATGTTTCCACAGATATACTGGAAAGCATTTCTATCTTCATGAAGGATGCTAGTTGAAAGATGCTTTCTACATGGTGCTGTTTCATTGAGTTATGTATATGGCACTTTCCATATGTGTCCACATATACATATGAAAGCACTACTATCTTCATGAAAGAAGATGTTAGTTGAAAGATGCTTTCTCCATAGATCTACTGAGGTCCCATGAGAATTGGATGAGATCTCACAAGATTGGACTGAGATCTCCAAAGATTTGGAAGAGATGTCAGAAATTGGACTGAGTTTTGGTGAGATTTGGATTTGATATCATGAGATGTGCATAAGACCTCACAATATTTGCCTGAGATCCCTCGAAAATTGGATGAGATTTCCTGATATTTGGACTGAGATCTCTGAAGATTTGGATGAATTTCATAATATTTGGAATGAGACTTGGTGAGATTTGAATGAGATCTTTTGAGATGTGCATGAGATATCATGAGATTTGGACTGAGATCCTGCAAGAACTGAATGAGCTCTCACAAGATTTTGGCCTAGGTCTCCCAGGATATATATGAGATCTCTCAAGATTTGGACTGATGTCTCAGCAAGTATTCCCCAAGATAATGAAGTTCTGCTATGAAAGAGGTAAAATTCCTTTGGTGGCGGGGGGGGGGGGGGGTTGCTGAGGCTAATAGAATAGCCTTACTATGTGGAAAGCATGGGAAATCCCCTAGGGAGCCTGCCTATGTGCCGATGTCTCTGCTAGAGGGCACATGGCTTCTTTTTTCCCCCCTCCTACCCTTCTGGTTCTATCACTGCTGTTTGAGTGTGAATAAGAGTCCACACGGCCCATGCATCATGAATTCAATGCTCCCTTTTTACCTGCTCTTTCTCCAGGATGTTGAAACACCAAAGATTTAGGTGTGAGACAACTTGTGACCTCCTGGAGGTCATGTCTGAGAGCAAATATGAAATCTGAAATTTTGGAATTTCTGTCGAATCCTGCCATGCACGCTCTCTACCCAAATATGCATTGTAAAGCAGAATCTTCCATGGCTTGCCAGATCCTACCAAGGGCCCAAACCAATTTGGCCACAAACCAATGGGTGTTGGCCCTGGATCTCATGGCTGGAGCCGACACAAGAGATTGGGTTAGTTCTGGCGAGATTTGGAATGAGATCTCATGAGATTTTGACCGAGATCACTCAAGAGTTGGAAGAGATCTCATGAGATTTGGACTGAGATTTGGCGAGATTTAGATGAGATCTCATGAGATGTGCATGAGATCTCATGAGTTTTGGACTGAGATCCCATGAGAATTGGATGAGATCTCATGAGATTTGGACTGAGATCTCCGAAGATTTGGATGAGATATCACAAAATTTGGAATGAGATTTCGTGAAATTTGAATGAGATCTCATGAGATGTGGATGAGATCTCACGAGATTCATACCTAGAACTCCCAAGCATAAGATGAGATATCACAAGATTTGGACTGCAATCTCACAAGGTATATCCCAAGATAATGAGGTCCCTCTAAGAAAGAGATAACATTTATTTTTTTGTGGGGTTTTCTGAGGATAATAGAAAGAGCATTAATGTGTGGAAAGCCTGGGAAATCCCCCAGAGAGCCTACCTTTGGGCCAATTGTCCTGCTAGGGGGCACATGACTTCCTCCTTCTCTTCTAGCCCTTCTGTTTCTACTACCTCTGGTGGAGTGTGGATAAGAGTCCACAGGGCCCATTCATCCTGAATTCAGTTCTCTCTTTTTCCCTGTCTTCACCTAGGATTTTGAAATACCAGGTACATAGGTCTGAGACAACTCGTGAACTCCTGGAGGACATGTCTGAGAGCAGTTATGAAATCGGTAATTTTAGAAATCCTGCCCAATCCTGCCATGTGCAACCCCTACCCAAATAAGTATCTCAAAGCAGCTCTGCTAGGGCTTCCCAGATCCTACCAAGGTTCCTGGAAGCTCGGCCACAACCAATGGGTTTTGGCCCAAGATTTCTCTGGGTAGACCCAAAATCTCAGGAGATTGAATGAGATCTCAAATTTGGAATGAGGCCTGATGAGATTTTTTACCTAGATTTCTCAAGTTATGTCCCTCTACATTTCTGACTATGGACTTTGGTTTAAAATCTAATTTGCCTGATATTAGGATTGCTACCCCAGCTTTCTTTTGAGGTCCATTAGCATGGTAAATCGTTCTCCAACCCCTCATTTTCAATGTGGTGGTGTGTTTAGTATCAAAATGAGTCTCTTATAGACAGCATCTGAATAGGTCCTGCTTTTTTATTAAATCTGAAACCCTGTGTCTTTTCATGGGAGCATTCAGCCCATTTACATTCAATAGAGTAACTATTGAAAGATATTAATTTAGTGCCATTATATTGCCTGTAAAGTCCCTTTTCTATTGATTGTCTCTGTTTCTTCCTGATCTATGTGACTCTTGGGGTCTCTCTTTGCTTACAGAATCCCCCTTAATACTTATTGCAGGGCTGGCTTGGTGGTCACATATTCTTTCAGTTTCTGCCTGTCCTGAAAGCTCTTTGTCTCTTCACCCATTCTGAATGCAGCCTTGCTGGATAAAGTATTCTTGGCTTCATGTTCTTCTCATTTAATACCCTGAATATGTCTTGCCAGCCCTTTCTGACTTGCCAGGTTTCCGTGGACAGGTCTGATGTTATTCTGATGTTCCTCCCTCCATATGGAAGGAACCTCCTCTCCCTAGCTATTTTCAGGATAGCTACTTTGGCTGTGAAGTCTGCAAGCTTCACTATTACATGTCGGGGTGTTGATCTTTTTTTTGGGGGGGGGGGAGGGGTCCTCTCTGCCTCTTGGACTCGAATGCTTGTTTCCTTTCCCAGATTAAGGAAGTTCTCAGCGATGATTTGCTCAAATATGCCTTCTAGTCCTCTCTCTCTCTCCACCCACTCAGGGATTCCAATAATTCTAACATTGGAATGTTTCATGGTGTCACTGATCTCTCTAAGTCTGTTCTCATGTGCTTCAAGCTGTTTATCACAGACCTCCTCGGCTTCCTTCCTTTCCATCAGCTCATCTTCCAAATCACTAATTCTCTCTTCTGCCTCATTTACCCTGGCTATTAGAGTATCCAGTTTAGGCTGCATCTCATTCATAGCATTTTTTAGTTCAGCCTGATTAGATCTCATTTCTGCTCTTAGAGATTCTATATTGTCACTAATGCTTTTTACAAGCATAAGCTATTGACTTTATGATTTCTATCCTGAATTCTATCTCTGACATCTTTCTTATATCAGAGGCAGAGGACAGAGGAGGACATTGGCAGAGGACATTGTCTCTGGTTCTTTCCTTTGTTGAGAGTTCCTCCTCCTAGTCATTCTGTCAAGGGATGGTTGAGTAAATGAGCAGAGTCCAAAATATAAACCACGACCCAAACAAGATGCACCCTAGCAAATTCCAGAGTGGTCAGAAGCCACCACCAAAAAACCAAAGCCAAAATGAAACACAAGAATAAAATTTTTAAAAGTTAAAAATTTTTTAAAAGGAGGGAGGGGAAGGGGGGCTATAATCTCTCAGTGTGGACAAACCAGGATGTTTCAGTTGTTCCTGGATGTATTTCAGCCTGTGTGTTAGAGGACACTATATCCCAAAATTATAAGTAAAACTTTGTGTATACATAAAGGTAAAACTGAATAGTGAAAAAAGGACTACAATAAAGTGTATATCTATAAAAAATATAGGTGTGAAAAAAATACAAGTTAAAAAGCTATTATGAAATATCAGTTGATATAATAAACATCTAGTTGAAATGAGAAGGTAAAAAGAAAAAAAAAGAGAAAAAGAATAATAAGAAGAAAAACAGAAAAAAAAAGAAAAGGAAAATTTTATCTGAAAAATAAACAAGTTGTGAGGCCACACCTGGAGCTCAATATATAATTTATCCCTGGCGTTGGGATTTTACAGTCTTATGGGATCCACAGGTTTGTCATCCAGCTATTCTTCCAGCCTGTCTTCTGGGGGAGGGGCTGGTGCGCTGTTTCTCAGGTAACTCTGCCTGTGCAGAGTTGCCCGCACCCTGTCAGGGGGATAGGCTCAGTGGAAACAGGTCTTCTGTGTGGCTTTTGTTCCCTGGGGGCTTTCCATACTTCTTCCGAGAATCAGAGCAAAAGTGGCCATAGCTAAACCTCTGGCCCAGAGCAGAAAATTCACAGTCTGCCCTTTAATAAGTCCTCCAGGACAAACAGTCTTCACTTCTGAATGCGCCAACGAAAACCACAACCTCCCTCAGTGCGCGCCCACAGCAACTCTCTCAGAGGCAGTCTCGGGCCCGGGAGTGCCACTGTCCTTTGTGACTCTAAAACCTGTAGAGGCGGCAGGCTTGCACGTGCACCTGAAGCTCCTGGCTCATGTCTGTTTGCCACTCTAAAGCTCTTTCCAGGCTGTTACCTCCCTGCGAGTTTTTGCCTGGTTGCAGGCACAAGTTCCAGATTTTTTCAAGCTGCCTACTAGAAGAGTGATTATTGACCAGCCTGGCTCACAGTTTATGGCGATCTGAGCTGAGCGTCCCTTCCTGGGCTTGCTGACCATAACCTTCTTCCTGGCTCCACTGCTTGGGCTCTCTACTGGTTCAGGAAACCCCTTTTGCCCTGTTTTTCCTCATATCCTGAGACTACAGTGCCCTACCTAGAATCCTGCCTTTTCATTTCCAGAGCCCCAGATGGATGTTTCTCACTAGAGCAGTTTTCTAAGGGTTCTGATTTTGCATTCTGGTTTTATATCACTTTTCAGGAGCCAGCTTATGGAGGCTCCCTCCCCCTTCTGTTTATCTTCCGATATCTCCCCACAGATTCACGACTCCGCACGTACTACCTTGCAAAAAGCAGTTGCTTTTCTGCTTATAGAGACCCAGATATATATTCTTACATCTCAGGCTGATTTCATGGGTGTTCAAAATGGTTTGGTAGATATCCAGCTAAATACAGGAGACCAGTTGAAACGGGGTCCCCTACTCTTCCACCATCTTCCTCTCTCCCCATGTTAGCTTCTTCTTAGTGGGACCTCACATTATCTTGGGGAATATCAGGCGATTTTTCAATCCAAATCTCCTGAGATCTCATTCTAATCTCATGATCTCTCATCCAATGTCTGAGATCATGGGCCCAGCACCCAGAGATCTAGGGCCAAATCCCGATCAGTTGTGGACAAACTCTCCAGCCACTGGGAAGATCTGGCAAGCTCTAGGAGAGCTGTTGTGTGATGCTTATTTGGGTAGGGAGGGCACATGGAAGGAATGGACAGAATTTCCTAAATTCCCAATTTCATAATTGTTCTCAGAAATTAACCTGCAGGAGGTCACAAGGTGTCTCACACCTAAATCCCTGGTGTTTCAACATCCTGGGTGAAGAACAGGTAAAAAGGGAGCATTAAATTCTGGATGCATGGGCCGTGTGGACTCTTATTCACACTCAACCAGAAGTGATAGAAACAGAAGGGCAGGAGGGGAAAGAAGAAGCCATGGGACCCCTAGCAGGACAATTGGGCACACAGGCAGACTCCCTGGGTGATTTCCCAGGCTTTCCACACATTAAGGCTATTTCTATTAGCCTCCTAACACCCTAAAATAAAAGTAAAGTTACCTTTTTTTGTTTAGCAGGACCTCACATTATCTTGGGGAATATCTGGTGAGATCTCAGTCTAAATCTCATGAGATCACATCCAATTCTCATGGTATCTCATTCCAAAACTCGTGAGATCTCATGCATATCACATAAGATCTCATCCAAATCTCGCCAAATCTCAATCCAAATATCATGAGATCTCATTGCAAATCTCATGAGATTTCATCCAATCTCCTGAGATCTTGGGTCTAGCCAGTGAGATCTAGGGCCAAAGTCCAATGGTTTGTGTCCAAACTGCTGGGCCACTGATAGGATCTGGCAAGCCCTGGCCAAATCTATTTGCAATGCTTACTTGGGTAAGGAATGCACATGGCAGGATTTGGTAGAAATTCCAAATTTTCTGGTTTCATAATTCCTCTCAGACATAACGTGCAGGAGGTCACAACGTATCTCACACCTAAATCCCTGGTGTTTCAACTTTCTGGGTGAAGAGCAGGTAAAAAGGGAGCATTGAATTCAGGATGCATGGGCTGTTGGACTCTTATTCACACTCAACCAGAGGTGATAGAAATGGGTGGGTGAGAGGAGAAGGACAAAGCCATGTGCCCCCAGAGAGACATGTGGGCACACAGGCTGGAACCTGGTGAATTTCCCAGGCTTTCCACACCTTATAGCTATTTCTACTAGCCTCTCAAAACCCCAAGATAAAAAGGAATATTACCTCTTTCTTAGCAGGGCTTCATTGTCTTGGGGAATATCTGGTGAGATCTCATCCAAATCTTCAGAGATCTCAGTCCAAATCTCATGAGATCTCATCCAATTCTCGAGGGATCTCAGTCCAAATCTCATGAGATCTCATGCACATATCATGAGATCTCATCCAAATCTCGCCAAATCTCATGAGATCTTATCCAATTCTCATGGGATTTCAGTAGAAATCTCATAAGCTTTCATGCATATCTCATGAGATCTCATCCAAATCTCGCCAAACTTCAGACCAAATCTCCTGAGATCTCATCCAAATCTCCTGAGATCTCATCCAACTTTTGAGAAATCTCAGTCAAAATCTCATGAGATCTCATCCATATCCTGGGGATCTCGGTCTAAATCTGGTGAGATCTCATCCAATTCTTGTGGGAACTCAGTCTAAATCTCGTAAGATCTCATGCACATCTCATGAGATCTCCCCCAAATCTCAGGAGATCTCATCTAATTCTCATGGGATCTCAGTAGAAATCTCATGAGATCTCATGTGAATCTTATGAGATCTCATCCAAACATCACCAAATCTCATTCCAAATCTTGTGAGATCTCATCCACATCTTTGGAGATCCTAGTCCAAATCTTGTAAGATCACATGTAATTCTCACAGGATCTCAGTCCAATTCTTGTGAGTTCTCATGCACATCTCATGATATCTCATCCAAATCTCACTGAATCTCAGTCCAAATCTCATGAAATCTCATCCAATTCTCATGGGAACTCAGTAGAAATCTCATGAGATCTCATGCACATCTTATGAGATATCATCCAAATCTCAGTCCATATCTCATAAGATCTCATCCAAATTTCATGAGATTTCATGTGAATCTCATGATATCTCATCCAAATATTGTCAAATCTCATTCCAAATATTGTAAGATCTCCTCCACATCTTTGGAAATCTCAGTCCAAATCTCATAAGATCACATCTAATTCTTACAGGATCTCAGTCCAAACTCATGAGCTCTCAGGCACATCTCAACAAATCTCAATCCAAATCTCATGAAATCTTATCATAGGAACTCAGTAGAAATCTCATGAGATCTCACGCACATCTCATAAGATCTCATCCACTTCTTGGTCCAAATCTCATGAGATCTCATCCAAATCATCAGAGATCTTAGTCCAAATCTTGTGAGATCTCATCCAATTCTCACGGGATCTCAGTCGAAATCTCGTGAGATCTCATGCACATCTCATAAGATCTCATCCAAATCTCTACAAATCTCATTTAGTTTAAAATAGAGGACATTACCCTGAGACACTGGATCTGGGTGGCTCCCAGGGTGAACCTAGTTTTTAAAAAGTGCAAAAGGGGGGCGCCTGGGTGGCTCAGTTGGTTAAGCAACTGCCTTCAGCTCAGGTCATGATCCTGGAGTCCCGGGATCGAGTCCTGCATCGGGCTCCCTGCTTGGCAGGGAGTCTGCTTCTCCCTCTGACCCTTCCCCCTCTCATGTGCTCTCTCTCATTCTCTCTCTCTCAAATAAATAAATAAAACCTTTAAAATATAAATAAATAAATAAATAGATAGATAGATAGATAGATAGATAGATAAATAAATAAATAAATAAATGTGCAAAAGGGTGGAAATTGATACATGAAGGGCCAAAGTTGTTCATTAGAGATGAGAATGGGATAATTTTTAAGAAAGGAGTGACTAGCACAATCTCCTAGCAAACAGTCTGCCTCAGGAAAAACAAACACCTGTGGGCTTGGGCAAAGGTAAACCTCCATGCCCTACACATGGGAGCCCTGTCATCAAGAGGTCTGAATTCTCCCTTCAGAAAGAGGGAAATCTCCTGGTGTTGGCTTTTTTTTTTTTTTTATTGCCCTTCCCATGGATGGATAGACACAGAAGTGATTGAGGGTAACAGTTTGGTTCTCCTGGCATGTTCAAATGTTTAGAATCAGGTGTTTGGTGTAGTATTCCTCAAAAGGTCTCTTTCTGTCCTGAACTGTCTGATCTTCGGAATGAAGTCATCTAAATCAGCTAGGGGGAAAATAGAACCTGGCTACCTATCACCATGCTTATGTCACCTGACCTCACAAGAAGCTCAGGGGCAATAGTGCCATCATCCTTTAGGATATCAGACACTGATTTTCTCACATTGCACAGGGAGAGTATGTGAACTTTCCAACAATCCCTGGGTGCTGGCTATATGAGTAAAAGCCCCTTCCCCCTTGAATGTAAAACAAAACCTAGATAGAAAATCAGCAAGGGGTTGAGAATGTCCATAAGTAGGGCCAAAATGACCCAGCAATTGCACTACTGGGTATTTACCCCAAAGATACAGATGTAGTGAAAAGAAGGGGCACATGCACCCCAATGTTCATAGCAATAATGTCCACAATATCCAAACTGTGGAAGGAGCTGAGATGCCTTTCAACAGACGAATGGATAAAGAAGATGTGGTCCAGGGGCGCCTGAGTGGCTCAGTCTGTTAAGCGGCTGCCTTCAGCTCAGGTCATGATCCCAGGGTCCTGGGATCGAGCCCCACATCGGGCTCCCTGCTTGGCGAAGAGCCTGCTTCTCCTTCTCCCTCTGTCTGTCACTCTGCCTACTTGTGCTCTCTCTCTATCTCTGTTAAATAAATAAATAAAAATCTTTAAAAAAAAAAAAGATGTGGTCCATATATACAATGGATTACTCAGCCATCAGAAAGGATGAATACTCACCATTTGCATCGACATGGTTGGAACTGGAGGGGATTATGCTAAGTGAAGCAGGTCAAGCGGAGAAAGACAATTATCATATGGTTTCACTTATATGTGGAACATAAGGAATAGCATGGAGGACATTAGGAGAAGGAGGGAAAAATGAAGGGGGGAAATCAGAGGGGGAGATGAACCATGAGAGACTATGGACTCCAGGAAACAAACTGAGGGTTTCAAGGGGGGTGGGTGGGAGGATGGGCTAGCCCAGTGACGGATATTAAGGAGGGCACATATTGCAATGAGCACTGGGGGTTACACATAACTAATGAATCGAACACTACATCAAAAACTAATGATGTACTATACTATGGCTCACTGAATATAAATAAAAAATAAAAATGAAAATGGGATAGATCTGTGAATGAGATGTGCAACTTCATTTTCTTTTGGGGCACCTGTGTGGCTCAGTTCTTTAAGCGTCTGTCTTTGGCTCAGGTCATGATCTCAGGGTCCTGGGATCGAGCCCCGCATCATGTTCCCTGTTCAGCGGGGAGTCTGTTTCTCCCTCTCCCTCTGCCACTCTCCCTGCTCATTCTCTCTCTCACTCGCTCTCTCAAACAAATAAATAAAAATCTAAAACAAAAACAAAAATTCATTTTCTTTTACCCAGGAAATAGGGACAGCTCCTTCTAAATACCTGTGGCAGAGCCTACACATAAACATTCTTGGCTGGGCACCTTCAGATGCTTTAGGACTCCTAATGTTAACATACTTATTTTTTAAAAAAAAAACATTTATTTAAATTTAATTTTGTTTACATATACTGTATTATTAGTTTCAGGGGTAGAATTTAGTGATTCATCAGTTGCATATAACACCCAGTGCTCATTATTTCAGTGCCCTCCTTGAGGTCCATCCCCCATTTACCCCATACCCCCACTTACCTCCCCTCTAGCAACCCTCAGTTTGTTTCCTAGAGTTAAGAGTCTTTTATGGTTTGCCTCCTTCTTTGTTTTCATCTTATTTTATTTTTCCTTCCCTTATCCTATGTTCATCTGTTTTGTTTTTTAAATTCCACATGTGAGTGAAATCCTATGGTGTTTGTCTTTCCCTGACTGACCAATTTCGCTTAGCATAATGCCCTCTAGTTCCATCCACATCATTGCAAAAGGCAAGATTTCATTCTTTTTGATGGCTGAGTAATATTCCATTATATATGTAGATAATGGATGATAGATAGATAGATAATTATATATGTAGATAATGGATTATATATATATATATCAATCACATTTCCTGAATCCATTCATCTGTTGATGGACATCTGAACTCTTTCCATAGACAGGCTATTGTGGACATTGCCTCTATAAACATTGGGGAGCATGTGCCCCTTCAGATCACAATGTGTGTATCCTTTGAATAAATACCTAATAGTGCAATTGCTAGGTCATAGGGTAGTTCTATTTTTGATTCTTGGAGGAACCTCCATACTGTTTTCCAGGGTGGCTGCAAGAGTTACACCAACAGTGTAGGAGGGTTCTCCTTTCTCAACATCCTCGCTAACATCTGTTTTTCCTGTGTTATTCATTTTAGCCATTCTGACCAGTGTGAGGTGGTATCTTATTGTGGTTTTGATTTCCATTTTTGTGATGTTGATCATTTTTCATAATCCTAGAGAACACAGGCAGCAACCTCTCCAACCTCTGTCACAGCAACTTCTTCTTAGACACATCTCCAAAGGCAAGAGAAACAAAAGCAAAAATAAACTATTGGGACTTCAACAAGATAAAAAGCTTTTGCACAGCAAAGAAAGAAGTCAGCAAACTCAAAAGACAATCTACAGAATGGAAGACGATATTTGCAAATGTCTTATCAGATAAAGGGCTAATATCCAAGATCTAAAAAGAACCTATCAAACTCAACATGCAGAAAATAAATAATCCAGTCAAGAAATGGGCAAAAGACATGAACAGACATTTCTGCAAAGAAGACATAAAACTGGCCAATAGAAAACATCTTTCAAATAACCCTTCTTTCATGAAGATAGAAGCTTTTCAACTGTACGTATGTTAGCCTAAGGAAAGTGCCATATACTAAACTCATTGAAACAACACAGTGTAGGCAGTACCTTTGTACTACTTCTTTCATGAAGATAGAAATGTTTCCAGATGTATGTGTGGACACATAAGGACTGCGTTTTCAACTGTATGTGTGAAGTGTAAGGAAAGTGCCATATACTTAACTCATTGAAACAACACTCTTTAGAAAGCATCTTTCAACAAACATCTTTCATGTATAATCATTTTGAAATGTATGTGTGGAAGCATAAGGAAAGTTTCATATGCTTATCTCCATGATACACCACTGTGTGGAATGTGTATTTCAACTAACAAATTCTTTCATGAGGTAAAAGTGTTTTCAAATGTGTGTGTAGACGCATAAAGAAAGAGCCATGTACTCAATGAAAGTAATGTGTGTAGAAACCATCTTTAATGTCTTCTGTGATGAAAATAGTTGGTTTTCAATATATATGTGGAAGGATAAGGAGTGGCATATGATTAACTGAATGAAACAATTCTGTGTATTAACCATTTTCCAACTAAGATCTTTTTTCATGAATCTGGAAGTTTTTTCAAGAGTTTGTGTGGAAGCATAAGGAAAGTACCATAATGTAAACCAATGAAACAAATTTTTGTAGAAAACGTCTTTCAATAACATCTTTTTTCCATGATACCAGAAGTGTTTACAAGTATTTGAGGAAGCTAAAGAAAGTACCAAATACTTAACTCAATGAAACCATCTTTCTTTTTATTCCACTTTATTTTTTGTTATTTAAATTCGATTAGCCAACTTATAGTACATCATTAATTTCAGATGTAGTGTCCAATAATTCATCAGTGGCGTATAACACCCAGTGCTCATCACATCACTTGCCCCTGTTAATGCTCATCACACAATTACCCCATCCCCTGACCCACCTCCCCTCCAGCAACCCTCAATTTGTTTTCTATAGTTAAGAGTCTCTCAGGGTTTTTCTCCCTCTCTGATGACTTCACATTGAGTTTTCCCTCCCTTTCCCTATGGTCCTCTGCACTATTCCTTATATGTCACATACAAGAGAAACCATATGATAATTGCGTTTCTCTGTTTGACTTATTTAGCTCAGCGTAATACCCTCCAGTTCCATCCACGTCAATGCAAATGGTAAGTATTGATATTTTCTGATGGCTGAAGATTATTCCAGTGTGTGTGTGTGTGTGTGTGTGTTGTGTGTGTGTGTATGTACCATTCATTTGTCAATGGATATCTCGGCTCTTTCCACAGGTTGGCTACAGTGGACATTGTTGCTATAAACATTGGGGTGCAGGTGCCCATTCAGATCACTAGATCTGTATCCTTGGGGTAAATACCTAGTAGTGCAATTGCTGGGTCGTAGGGTAGCTCTATTTTCAACTTCTTAAGGAACTTCCATACTGTTTTCCAGAGTGGCTGGACCAGCCGCTTGCATTCCCACCAACAATGTAGGATGGTTCCCCTTTCCCTGCATCCTCACCAACATCTGTTGCCTCCTGACTTGTTAATTTTAGCCATTCTGACTGGTATGAGGTGGTATCTCATTGTGGTTTTGATTTGTATTTCCCTGATGCTGAGTGATGTTGAGCATTTTTTCATGTGTCTCTTGGCCATTTGTATGTCTTCTTTGGAGAAATAACTGTTCATGTCTTCTGCCCATTTCTTGACTGGATTTTTTGGTTTTTGAGTGTTGAGTTTGAGAAGTTCTTTATAGATCTTGGATATCAGTCCTTTATCAGTAATGTCATTTGCAAATATCTTCTCCCATTCAGTAGGTTGCCTTTTAGTTTTGTTGTTTCCTTTGCTACGCAGAAGCTTTTTAACTTGATTAAGTCCCAAGAGTTCATTTTTGCTTTTGTTTCTCTTGCCTTTGGAGATATGTCTAGCAAGAAGTTTCTGCAGCCAATGCCTATGTTCTCCTCTAGGATTTTGATGGATTCCTGTCTCATATTTAGGTCTTTCATCCATTTTGAGTCTATTTTTGGGTATGGTGTAAGAGAATGATCCAGTTTCATTCTTCTGCATGTGGCTGTCCAATTTTCCCAGCACCATTTATTGAAGAGACTGTCTTTTTTTCCATTGGATATCCTTTCCTGCTTTGTCAAAGATTAGTTGACCATAGAGTTGAGGGTCCATTTCTGTGTTCTCTATTCTGTTCCATTGATCTATATGTCTGTTTTCATGTCAGTATTATGCTGTCTTGGTGATCACAGCTTTGCAATAGAGCTTAAAATCAGGCAACATGATGCCCCCAGCTTTGTCTTTCTTTTTCAACATTCCCTTGGCGATTCAGGGCCTTTTCTGGTTCCATACAAATTTTAGGATTATTTTTTCCACCTCTTTGGAAAATGTCAATGGTATATTTATAGGGATGGCATTGAAAGTATAGATTGCTCTGGGCAGTATAGACATTTTAACAATGTTTATTCTTCCAATCCATGGGCGTGGAATGTTTTTCCATCTCTTTGTGTCTTCCTCAATTTCTTTCATAAGTGTTCTGTAGTTTCTAGAGTATAGATTCTTCACCTCTTTGGTGAGATTTATTCCTGGTATCTTATAGTTTTTGGTGCAATTGTAAATGGGATGGATTCCTTAATTCCTCTTTCTTCTTTCCCATTGTTAGTGTATAGAAATGCAACTGATTTCTGTGCATTGGTTTTATATCCTGCCACTTTGCTGAATTCCTGTATGAGTTCTAGCAATTTGGGGGTGGAGTCTTTTGGATTTTCCACATAAAGTATCATGTCATCTTGGAAGAGTGAAAGTTTGACTTCTTCTTTACCAATTTGAATGCCTTTTATTTCTTTTTGTTGTCTGGTTGCTGAGACTAGGATTTCTAGTACTATGTTGAACAAAAGTGGTGATTCCTGATCTTGGGGGAAATTTTCTGTTTTTCCCTGTTGAGACTGATATTAACTGTGGGATTTTCTTAGATGGCTTTTATGATATTGAGGTATGTTCCCTCTATCCTTATAGTATGGAGAGATATAATCAAGAAAGGATGCTGTATTTTGTCAAATGCATTTTCTGCATCAATTGAGAGGATCATAACGTTCTTGTCTTTTATTAATGTGCTCTATCACATTGATTGATTTGCAAATGTTGAACCACCCTTGTAGCCCAGAAATAAATCCCACTTGGTTGTGGTGAATAATCTTTTAATGGACTGTTGGAGCCTATTGGCTAGGATCTTGGTGAACATTTTGGCGTCCATGTTCACCAGGGATATTGGTCTGTAATTCTTTTTGGTGGGGTCAAGGTAATGCTGGCCTCATAGAATGAGTTTGGAAGTTTTCCTTCCCTTTGTATTTTTTGAAACAGCTTCAGTAGAATAGGTATTAGTTCTTCTTTAAATGTTTGGTAGAATTCCCTTGGGAAGCCATCCGGCCCTGTAGTCTTGTTTTAGGGAGTTTTGATTAATGTTTCAATGTCCTTACTGGTTATGGATCTGTTCAGGTTTTCTATTTCTTCCTGGTTCAGTTTTGGTAGTTTATAAGTTTCCAGGAATGCATTCATCTCTTCCAGATTGCCTAATTGGTTGGCATATAGTTGCTCATAATATGTTCTTAAAATTGTCTGTATTTCTTTGGTGTTGGTCGTGATCTCTCTTCTTTCATTCATGATTTTATTAACTTGGGTCCTTTCTTTTTTCTTTTGGATAAGTCTGGCTAGGGGTTTATCAATCTTATTAATTCTTTCAAAGAACCAGCTTCCAGGGGCACCTGGGTGGCTCAGTCGTTAAGCATCTGCCTTCAGCTCAGGTCATGTTCCCAGGGTCCTGGGATTGAGCCCTGCATCGGGCTCCCTGCTCCACGGGAAGCCTGCTTCTCTTTCTCCCACTCCCCTGCTTGTGTTCGCTCTCTCGCTGTGTCTCTCTCTGTCAAATAAATAAATAGAATCTTAAAAAAAAAAAAGATTCATTGATCTGTTCTACTGTTCTTCAGGTTTCTATTTCATTGAGTTCTGTACTAATCTTTATTATTTCCCTTCTGCTGCTTGGTTTAGGCTTTCCATAGTTTCTCTGAATGTTAACGGGATAATGCTCCAAACAAAAGACACAGGTATCAGATTGGATAAAAAAGCAAGACCCATCCATATGCTGTCTACAATGGACTCATTTTAGACTCAAAGACACCTTCAGATCAAATGTGAGGGGGTGGAGAACAATTTATCATGATAATGGACCTCAAAAGAAAGTTGGGGTAGCAATCCTCATATCAGACTAATTAGATTTTAATCTAAAGATTGTAGTAAGGGATGAAGAGGGACACTATAGCATATTTAAAGGGTCTATCCAAGAAGAAGATCTACAATTATAAATATTTATGCTCCTAACTTGGGAGCAGCCAATTATATAAGCCAATTAGTAACCAAATTAAAGAAACACATTGATAATAATACAATAATAGTAGGGGATCTCAATACCCCAGTCACAGCAATGGACAGATCTTCTAAGCAGAAGATCAACAAGGAAACAATGGCTTTGACTGACACACTAGACCAGATGGACTTCACAGATATATACAGAGCATTCCATCCTAAAGCAACAGAATACTGGTTCATAAATTACATCTCAACTGAGAGCAAAAGATTGGTATTATTCCCTGCATATTTTCAGACCACAAAGCTTTGAAACCTGAACTCAATCACAAGAGCAAATTTGGAAGGAACTCAAACAATTGGAGGCTAAAGAGCATCCTACTAAAGAAAGAAAGAGCCAACCAGGAAATTAAAAAAGAATTAAAGAAATTCATTAAAACAAACAAAAATGAAAACACAACTGTTCAAAACCTTTGGGATACAACAAAGGTGGTCCTAAGAGGGAAGTACATAACAATACAAGTCTCTCTCAAAAAATTAGGAAAGTCTCAAATACACAAGCTATTCTTACACCTAGAGGAGCTGGACAAAGAACAGCAGATACAGGCGGTTTCAAATGTATGTGTGGATGCAATAGGGAAGTTCCATATACTTAAGTCAGTGAAACAAGTCTGTTAGAAACCATCTTTCAATTCACATTGTTTCATGCAGATAGAACAATTTTCAAATATATGTGTGGAAGCATAAGAAAAGTGCCATATACTTAGAAAAACAAGTCTGTAGCAAAAGTCCTTCAATTAATAACACTTTCTTGGATATAGAAGCATTCTCTAATGTATATGTGGAAGTATAAGCAATGTACCATATACTTTACTCACTGAAACTAGTTTATATAGAAACCATCTTTCAACCAACACTTTGTTTGATGGCGATAGAAGTGTTTGCAAATGCATGTGTGGAAGCACAAGGAGTGCCGTATACTTAATCCAGTGAAACAAGACTGTGTAGAAAGCATCTTGCAACTAATATCTTCTTTCGTGAAGATAGAAGTGTTATCAAATGTTTAAGGAAGCATTAAGAAAGTGTCATATACTTATCTCAGAGAAAGAAGTCTGTGTAGAAAGCATATTTCAACTAGCTTCTTCTTTCATGAAGATAGAAGCATTTCAAATGTATGTGTCAAAGTATTAGAAAAGTGCCATTCACTTAACTCAGAAAAATAAGTTTGTGTAGGAACCATCCATCAACCAACATCTTATTTCATGGAGTTAGGGGTATATTCAATGTATGTGTAGAAGCACAATGAAAGTGCCCTATACTTAACTCAGTGCAACAAGAGTGTGTAGAAACCATCTTTCAACTAACATCTTTCACAGAGATACAAACTATTTCAAATGTATTTGTGGAAGCATAAAGAAAGTGTTATATACTAAATACAGAGAAACAAGTCTGTGCAGAAGGCATCTTGCAAATAACTTCTTTCATGAAGATACAAGCATTTTCTAATGTATGTGTGGAAGCATAAAGAAAGTACCATATACTTCACTCTAAGAAAGACACTGTATAGAAAACATCATTCAACTAATATCTTTCATGAAACAGAGGTGTTTTCAAATGTTTGTGTGGAAGTATAAGGAAAGTGCCAGACACTAAACTCAGTGAAACAAGTCTGTGTAGAAACCATCAACCAACATCTTGTTTATGGAGATCAGGGTGTATTCAAATATATGTTTGGAAGCATAAGAAAAGTGCCATATACTTAACTCAGTGGATCAACTCTGTGTAGAAACTATCCATCAACAAACATCTTCTTTCATGTAGATAGGGGCATATTCACATGTATGTGTGGAAGCATAAGGAAAGTGCCATATACTTAACTACAAGAAAGAACACTGTATACATGGCATCATTCAACCAACATCTTTTTTGATGAACACAGACACGTTTACAAGTGTATTTGTGTAAGGATAAGGAAAGTGCCTCATACTTAACTCACTGAAACAAGACTGTGTAGAAAGCATCTTTCAACTAACATCTCCTTTCATGAAGTGTTTTCAAATGTTTCAGAGGAAGAATTAGGAAAGTTTCAGACCAAATCTTGGGAGAACTCATCCAAATCTTGTGAGATCTCAGGCCCAGTCAGTGAGATCCAGAGGCACATTTTGTATGATCTTAATCCAAATCTCAGTAGAACTCATCCACATCTCATGAGATCTCAGGCCATTGAGCGAGATCCAGGGGCACATCTCTTGTGACATAAGTCCAAATCTCAGGAGACCTCTCCAAATATTGTTAGACTTCGGGCCCAGTTGGTGAGATCAGGGACACATCTCATGTCCAAATCTCGGGAGAACTCATCCAAATCTCATATATCTCAGCCCCAGTCATCAAGATCTAGGGCCAAAACTCCTGAGACCTCTGGCCAAAGATCTCTTAGGTCTCAAGAGAGCCTGTCACTCCCTAGCAGAACTGGCTTTAGGCTGCTTAAGTAGCTAGGGATGGCACCTTCTGGAACTGGCACAACTTCCAATATTTGCACAAATTCCCCCCAGACAAAACCTGCAGGAAGGTACAAGGTGTCTCACTCCTATATCCCTGGTGTTTCAGCATCTTCTTTGAAGTGGGCGTAAAAAGGTAGCACTGAATTCAGGATGAATAGTCCTGCAGACTCTTCTTCACATAAAATGGAAGTAATAGAACCAGGAGGGCAAGAGGAGAAGACAGAAGCACTTTGCCACCCCTGCTAGACATATGAGCACACAGGCAGGCTCCATGGGGGCTTTCAACATGATAAGGTTCTCTCTGTTTGTCGCCCCATCCCCCTCCCAGTAAAAAGAGATAAGGCACCTCTTTCCTTAGCCAGATCTCATGTAATCTTGGGGCAAATCTCGTGAATTCCCAGGCTCCCTCTCACAATACCTCAGAACAAATCTCACAGTATCTCTAGACAAATCTCAAGAGATCAAAGGCCAGTGGTTGGAACTCGGCCAAAATCTTCCGAGAGGTCAGGCTGAATCTCACAAAATCTATGGACAACTCTCGAGGGACCCAGGGAGAAATCTCTCGAGAACTCCAAAGGGTTGGGAACTTCCTAGAGTCGACTCCTATGCAGCATTATATGTAGCACTGGGACATTCCTGTATTTGAGATCCCTGGGAACACCTGGCAACCACAAACATCCCCAGATGCCAATGTGATGTGGGGGTCAAGAGGGAGTATTGAAATAGGGATGAATGGGTCTCCAGATACCTTGTTTTCACTACATTAGAAGTGATAGGCACAGAAAGGCATTACGTGTAGGAAGCGGCAATGAGGCTGGGAGCTGGCTCATCTCAACACACAGGAAGGCTCCCTGGATGCTTTCCCAGGTTGTCAGCATTTCAGGACAGTCTGTTTGAGATTTGTCCCCCGCAGAAATAAGCCACCTCTTCCCTTTGCCAAATCTCACGTGATCTTGGGGGCAAATCTCACATGATCTAAGTCCAAATCTCGGGAGATCTCATCCAAATCTCATGAGATATCAGGCCCAGTCAGCCAGGTCTAGGGCCAAACCTCATGAGATCTCTGGCCAAACCTCCTGAGCCACCAGGAGGACCTGGCAGTCCCTAGTTGAGCCTCCTTTATGCTGGTTAGGTGGGTAGGCATGGCATATTCAGGATTGGGTACAACTGCCAATATTTGTAGTTTTATAAATGCTCCCAGAAGTGACCTGCCGAAAGACACAAGGAGTCTCACTCTTATATCCCTGGTGTTTCAGCATCATGGGTGAAGAGGTGGTAACAAAGTAGCACTGAATTCAGGATGAATGGCCCCTCTGGCTTTTAGAAATGGGGGTAGGAGGAGAAAGAAGATGCCACATTCCCAGGAACTGTACATCTGAACACACAGGCAGACTCCCTGGGGACTTTCCCAGGCTTTCAACATGGTAAGGCTGTCTATGTGTGTCTCTCTCCCACCCCCCAAAAGATAAGCCACCTCTTGCCCTAGCCAGATCTCATGTAATTTGGGGGTAAAAATCATGAATTCTCAGGACACCCCTGGAGAAATCTCAGACCAAATTTCACGAGATTTCAGGACAAATCTCTCAAGATCAATGGCCACCCCTGGAAATCAGCCAAAATCTCCTGAGAGGTCAGGCCAATCTCAGCTGATCTCTGGAGACCTGGGGAGAAATCTCATGGGAACTCAGCAGGGATGGGAACTACCTAGCCTCAAATCCCACACAACATAATAGGTAGTGCTGAGACATTCCTGGATTGGGGACCCCTAGGGACACCTGTCATTCTACAAATACCCCCAGATGCCAGCAGCACAAAGACACAAGGTGTCTTGTTTATATGTTCACCATATTCAGCATCCTAGGTGATGTGGGGATCAAAATAGAGCACTGAAATAGGGATGAATGGGCCTCTAGGTCCCTTATTGACACTCTGTTCAAGGCGATAGGGACAGGAGGGCAGTAGGTATAGGAAGAGGCAACCAGCATGGGAGCTGCCTATCTGAACACACGGGAAGGCTCCCTGGGTGTTTTCCCCAACTTTAACAATTCAGGACAGTTCGTTTGAGACTCATCATTCACAGAAACAAGCCACCTCTTCCCTTTGCCATATCTCAGAAAAGCACATGGTAATTCTTGCAGGTTCTTGGGCCAAATCTCATGAGATCTTGAGCTGAATTTCATGAGATCTATGGCCAAAACCAAAGGTGGAGGCATCACAATGCCAGACTTCAAGCTCTATTACAAAGCTGTGATCATCAAGACAGCATGGTACTGGCACAAAAACAGACACATAGATCAATGGAACAGAATAGAAAACCCAGAAATGGACCTTCAACTCTAAGGTCAACTAATCTTTGACAAATCAGGAAAGAATATCCAATGGAAAAAAAAACAGTCTCTTCAACAAATGGTGTTGGGAAAATTAGACAGCCACATGTAGAAGAATTAAACTGGATCATTCTCTTATATCATATACAAAGATAAACTCAAAATGGATGAAAGATCTAAATGTGAGACAGGAATCCATCAAAATCCTAGAGGAGAACATAGGCAGCAACCTCTTCAACCTCAGCCGCAGCAACTTCTTGCTAGACACATCTCCAAAGGCAAGGGAAACAAAAGCAAAAATGAACTCTTGGGACTTTATCAAGTTAAAAAGCTTCTGCGTAGCAAAGGAAACAATCAACAAAACTAAAAGATAACCTACTGAATGGGAGAAGATATTTGTAAATGACATTACAGATAAAGGGCTGGTATCTAAGATCTATAAAGAACTTCTCAAACTCAACACCCAAAAAACAAAAAATCCAGTCAAGAAATGGGCAGAAGATATGAACAGATATTTCTCCAAAGAAGACATACAAATGGCCAAGAGACACATGAAAAAATGCTCAACATCACTCAGCATCAGGGAAATACAAATCAAAACCACAATGAGATACCACCTCACACCAATCAGAATGGCTAAAATTAACAAGCCAGGAAACAACAGATGATGACGAGGATGCAGAGAAAGGGGAACCCTCTTACAGTGCTGGTGAGAATGCAAGCTGGTACCCTTACTCTAGAAAACAGTATAGAGGTTCCTTAAAAAGTTAAAAGTAGAGCTACCTTCCAATCCAGCAATTGCACTACTGGGTATTTACCCAAAAGATACAAACAGGATTAGGAGTCCAAGATGGCAGAGGAGTAGGAGACCTTAATTTTGTCTGGTCCAGGAATTCAGCTAAATAGCTACTAAATCATTCTGAATGCCTGCAAACTCAACCAGAGATCAAAGAAAAGAAAGCTGCAACTCTATGAATAGAAAAGTGACCACTTTCTGGAAAGTAGGACATGCAGAGAAGTAAATTCGAGGCGATATTCGGGAGATAGGCCGCGGGGGGAGGGAGCCTCCATCAGCCAGTGATATCAGCATGTGATAGAGCAGCGGAGCATAAAATCAGAACTTTTAGAAGTCTGCTCCGCTGAGGCCCATTGCTCAGACTGCTCAGTGGAGACAAAACCTTCACTGGGACAGTGTGGTCTCAGGACCCTCGGGGTCACAGGAAGACCAGGGGTGCCTGAGTGTGGCAGAGCTCCCAGGCATCGGAGCGGGGAAGCTGGATGCAATCAGTGAGCCCAGGAGTAGGGACACAATAGGGCCACTGCCAAGCAGCAGAACCAGCGAGAACTCCCTTCCTTCCCCAGGAGGAGCAGTGCAGGAGCCACAGGAGTCTACAGGGTTTGGAGACTCGAAATGGTATCGTGTGCCTGCGATAGAAATGCTTGGTTGCAGGCCAGCTGAGCATGGAGTGTGGAGTGTGGTGGGAGACCAGGGAGACAAGAGTGATTGACTGCTTTTCTCTGAGGGCTCACTGAGGAGTGGGACCACCGAGCTTTTGGCTCCAGGGCAGGAGACTGGGAGGCCACCCTTTTCATTCTCATCTTCTAAAGCTGTGTGGAAAGCCTTCAGGGAACAAAAAGCCACATAGAGCAAACCAGAGCAGATTACTTAGCCTGGCCCCCTGGCGAGAGCAGTACAATTCTGCCTGGGGCGAATATACTTGAGAATCCACTTGACAGGCCCCTCCCACAGAAGATCAGCAAGAACAGCCAGCCAAGACCAAGTTTACTGATCAATGAGAACTGTGAAACTCCAGCCCTAGGGAATACAGCACATAAAACTCATGGCTTTTTCCCCATGATTCTTTAGTTTTTCAACTTTAATTTTTTTATTTTCTTTATTTTTTCTTTTTCAAAAAATTTTTTTCCTTTTTCAATCAATTTCTGATTTTATCAACTCCTTTTTAAAATATTTTTTTAATTTTCATTTTTACAGTTACATTCTATCCCTTCATTGTAGTTACTCTTATTTTTGCATATATATATACATATATATGTTTTTCTTTCTTTAGAATTTTGGGATGCAGTTTCTTCTAACAGACCAAAATACCCCCCAAATCTAGTGTATGACTCTTTTCTATTCACCTGTATGATCATATTCTTTATTTTCTTCTTCTTCTTCCTTTTTTGTTTTGTTTTGTTTTTTTGTTTTGTTAAAGCCTTTTTAAATTTTTGACTTTACAGTTACATTCTATCCTTTCAATGTATTTAATTTTATTTTTGTACATATAAGTTTTTCTTTCTTTACACTTTTGAGACTTCCTCTAATAAACTGACCAAAATACACTCAGGAGATAGTTTATTGCTCTGTTCTGTTCACTTATCTGTTTATAACCCTTCCTTTTTGTTGTTGTTGTTGTTTTTCCTTTCTCTTTTGTCTTTTCTTGTCTTTTAATTTCCATTTTTACAGTTACATACTATCCTTTCATTGTATTTAATTTTATTTTTGTACATATGTAAGTTTTTCTTTCTTTACAATTTTGGGATCTATTTTTCTAAAAACAGACCAATTACACACAGAATTCTGTGTATTGCTCTATTCTGCTCACCTTTCTGATTATATTCTCTTTCTTTTTCTTTTTCTTTTTTTTCTCTTTTTTTCCCCCAGTTTCAGGTCTCTTCTGACTTGTTTAGTGTATATTTCTCTGGGGTCACTGTGGCCATTTTAGTATTTTGTTCTCTCATTTGTCTATTCTTTTCTGGACAGAATGACAAGATGGAAAAACTCACCTCAAAAAAGAGAATAAGAGGCAGTACTGACTGCCAGGGACCTAATCAATATGGAAATTAGTAAGATGTAACTTACTAGTAACATACTAGCTGGGCTTGCAAAAAGCATAGAAAACACTAGAGAATCCCTTTCTGGACTAAAATCTAACCAAGTTGAAATAAAAAAAAAGGCTATTAATGAGATGTAATAAAAAATGGAGGTTCTAACTGCTAGAATAAGTGAGGCAGAAGAGAGGATAAGTGATATAGAAGACCAAGATGGAGAATAAAGAGGCTGAGAAAAAGAGAGGTAAACAACTACTGGATCATGAGGGAAGAATTCAAGAGATAAGTGATACCATAAAGTGGAACAATATTAGAATAATTGGTATACCAGAAGAAAAGGAAAGAGAGAGGGGGCAGAAGGTATACTGGAGCAAATTATAGCATAGAACTTCCCTAATCTGGGGAAGGAAACAGGCATCAAAATCCAGGAAGCAAAGAGAACCCCCCTCAAAATCAATAAAAGTTGGTCAACACCCAATACAATAGTGAAACTTACAAATCTCAGAGACAAAGAGAAAATCCTGGAAGCAGCGTGGGACAAGAGGTCTGTAACCTACAAGGGTAGAAACATTAGATTGGCAGCAGATGTATCCATGGAGACCTGGCAGGCCAGAAAGGACTGGCATGATATATTCAGGGTGCTAAATGAGAAAAATATGCAGCCAAGAATACTCTATCCAGCTAGGATGTCATTCAAAATAGAAGGAGTGATATAAAGCTTCCAGGACAAACAAAAACTAAAAGAATTTGTGATCAACAAACCAGTCCTACAATAAATATTAAAAGGGGTCCTCTAAGCAAAGAGAGAGCCCAAAAGTAATATAGACCAGAAAGGAAAAGAGACAATATACAGTAACAGTCACTTTACATGCAATACAATGGCACTACATACATATCTTTCAATAGTTACTCGGAATGTAAATGGGCTAAATACCCCAATCAAAAGACACAGGGTATCAGATTGGATAAAAAAGCAAGATCCATCAATATACTGTCTGCAAGAGGCTCATTTTAGACCCAAAGCCACCTCCAGATTTAAAGTGAGGGGGTGGAAAGCCATTCATCATGCTAATGGACATCAAAAGAAAGCTGTGGTGGCAATCCTTATATCAGTCTGGGGAACAAACTGAGGGTTACAGAAGGGAGGGGAATGGGTAACAGAGTAAGGGGTATCAAGGAAGGTACGTGTTGTGATGAGCACTGAGTTTTAAATGCAACTAATGAATCATTGAACACTACATCAAAAACTAATGATGTACCTTATGTTGGCTAATTGAACATAATAAAAAACAAATAAAAATAAATAAATAAAAATAAATAAACCAAAGACTGTAATAAGAGATGAGGAAGGACACTATATTATAATTAAAGGGTCTATCCAATAAGAAGATCTAACAATTGTAAATATTTATGCCCCTAACATGGGAGCAGCCAATTATATAAGCCAATTAATAACAAAATTAAAGAAACACATTGATAATAATGCATAACAGTAGGTGACTTTAACACCCCCCTAAGTAGATCATCTAAGGAGAGGATCATCTAAATAGAGGGTCAATAAGGAAATAAGGGCTTTGAATGACACACTGGATGAGATGGACTTCACAGACATATTCAGAACATTCCATCCCAAAACAACAGAATACACATTCTTCTCGAGTGCACATGGAACATTCTTCAGAATAGATCACATACTGCATCACAAATCAGGTCTCAACTGGTACCAAAAAACTGGGATCATTCCCTGCATATCTTCAGACCACAATACTTTGGAACTCAATCACAAGAGGAAATTTGGAAAGAATTCAAATACATGGAGGCTAAAGAGCATCCTACTAAAGAATGAATGGGTCAACCAGGAAATTAAGGAAGAATTTAAAAATTCATGGAAAGAAATGAAAATGAAAACACAACTGTTCAAAGTCTTTGGGATGCAGCAAAGGCGGTCCTAAGAGGGTAGTATATAGCACCACAAGCCTTTCTCAAGAAACAAGTAAGGTCTCAAATACACAAACTAACCTTACATCTAAAGGAGCTGGAGAAAGAACAGTAAATAAAGCCTAAACCAAGCAAGAGATGTGAAATAATAAAGATTAGAGCAGAAATCAAAAGAACAGTGGAACAGATCAACAAAACTAGAAGCTAGTTATTTGGAAGAATTAATAAGATCAATAAACCCCTAGCCAGACTTATCAAAAGGAAAAGAGAAAGGACCAAACTTAATAAAATCATTAATGAAACAGGAGAGGTCACAAGCAACACCAAAGAAATATAAACAGTTTTAAGAACATATTATGAGCAACAATATGCCAACAAATTAGGCAGTCTGGAAGAAATGGATGCATTCCTAGAGACGTATAAACTACCGAAACTGAACTAGGGAGAAATAGAAAACCTGAACTGACCCATAACCAGCAAGGAAATTGAAGCAGTAATCAAAAATCTCCCCACAAACAAGAGCCCAGGCCAGATGGCTTTCCAGGGGAATTCTACCAAACATTTAAAGAAGAATTAACACCTATTCTTCTGAAGCTGTTTCAAAAAATCAAAATGGAAGGAAACCTTCCAAACTCTTTCTGTGAGGCCAGAATTACCTTGGTTCCAAAACCAGACAAAGACCCCACCAAAAAGGAGAATTACAGACCAGTATCCCTGATGAAGATGGATGCCAAAATTCTGACCAAAATACTAGCCAATAGGATCCAACAGTACATTAAAAGGATTATTCACCATGACCAAGTGAGATTTATTCCTGGGCTGCAAGGTTGGTTCAACACCGCAAATCAATCAATGTGATACACTACATAAATAAGAGAAAGGACAAGAATCATATGATCCTCTCAATAGATATAGAAAAAGCATTTGACAAAGTACCACATCTTTTCTTGATTAAAACTCCTCACAGTGTAGGGATAGAGGGTACATACCTCAATATCATAAAAGCCATCTATGAAAAACCCATAGGGAATATCATTCTCAACAGGGAAAACCTGACAGCTTTTCCTCTAATGTCAGGACCACAATAGGGATGCCCACTCTCACCACTGTTGTTCAACATACTACTGGAAGTCCTAGCCTCAGCAATCAGACAACAAAAAGAAATAAAAGGCATTCAAATTGGCAACGAAGAAGTCAAACTCTCACTCTTGCAGATGACATGATACTTTATGTGGAAAACCCAAAAACTCCACCCCAAAATTGCAAGAATTCGTACAGGAATTTAGCAATGTGGCAGGATATAAAATCAATGCATAGAAATCAGTTGCATCTCTGTACATAAAAATGAGACATCAGAAAGAGAAATTAAAGGGTCAATCCCATTTACAATTGCACCCAAAACCATAAGATACCTAGGAATAAACCTCATGGAAGAGGTAAAGGATTTGTACTTTGAAAACTATAGAATACTCATGAAAGAAATTGAGGAAGACACAAAGAAATGGAAAAACATCCCATCCTCATGGATTGGAAGAAGAAATATTGTTAAAATGTCTATGCTACCCAGAGCAACCCCTATTAAAATACCATCAACATTTTTCACAGAGCTGAAACAAACAATCTTAAAATTTGTATGGAACAAGAAAGGACCCCGAATAGCCAGAGGAATGTTGAAAGAGAAAACCAAAGGTGGAGGCATCACAATGCCAGACTTCAAGCTCTATTACAAAGCTGTAATCATCAAGACAGTATGTACTGGCACAAAAAACTGACACATAGATAAGTGGAATAGAATAGAGAACCCAGAAATGGACCCTCAACTCTAAGGTCAATTCATCTTTAACAAATCAGGAAAGAATATCCAATGGAAAAAGGACAGTTCCTTCAATAAATGGTTCTGAGAAAATTGGACAGCCACATGTAGAAGAATGAAACTGGACCATTTTTTTATACCATACACAAAAATAGACTCAAAATGGACGAAAGATCTAAATGTGAGATAGAAATCTATCAAAATCCTAGAGGGGAACATAGGCAGCAACGTCTTCAACCTCAGGCGTAACAACTTCTTGCTAGACACGTCTCCAAAGGGAAGGGAAACAAAAGCAAAAATGAACTCTTGGGACTTCATCAAGTTAAAAAGCTTCTGCACAGCAAAGGAAACAACAAAACTAAAAGGCAAACTATGGAATGGGAGAAGGTATTTGCAAATGACATATCAGATAAAGGACTAGTACTAAAGAACTTCTCAAACTCAACACCCAAAAAAACAAAAAATCCAGTCAAGAAATGGGCAGAAGACATGAACAGTTTTTTCTCCAAAGAAGACTTACAAATGGCCAACAGACACATGAAAAAATGCTCAACATCACTCGGCATCAGGGAAACACAAATCAAAACCACAATGAGATACCACCTCACACCAGTCAGAATGGCTAAAATTAACAAGTCAGGAAACAACAAATATTGGCAAAGATGGGGAGAATGGGTACCTCTTATACTGCTGGTGGGAATGCAAGCTGGTACAGCCACTCTGGAAATTGAAAATAGAGCTGCCCTATGACCCAGCAATTGTACTCCTAAGTATTTACCCAAAGAATACAAACATAGCAATCACAAGGGGCACCTGCACCCCAATGTTTATAGCAGCACTGTCCACAGTAGCCAAACTATGAAATGAGCCCAGCTGTCCCTCAACAGAATTAATTCTTACCATTTTCCACATCATAGATGGAACTGGAGGGTATTATGCTAAGCAAAACAAGTCAGTCAGGAGAAAGATAAATACCAAGTGATTTTACTCATATTTTGAATTTAAGAAATAAACAGATAAACATGGGGGAAGGGAAGGGAAAATAAAATAAGATAAAAACAGAAAGGAAGGCAAACCATAAGAGACTCTGAAGTCTAGGAAACAAACTGAGGGTTGTTGGAGGCGAGGTGGGTCAGGGAAGGGATACCTGCGTTATGGGTATTAAAGAGGGTCTCTTTTTGTAATGAGCACTGGGTGTTATTTGCCACTGGTGAATCACTAAATTCTACCTCTGAAACTAATACAAAGAAAAAATGAAATTACATTGGTGTAATATAAAGAAATGGAAGTGCTTAAGAAATGTGAACAGTAAAGTTTGTTATACATCTAATTGGATTTGTAGACTTTCACTTAATAGCAAATGAGAAATACAGTCATTTTCAATCAAAAAAAAAAAAGAATAAAGTGAGTTTTAGGCATGACAATAAACTGAGAGATTAGGAAGAACCAGTATGAATGGGCTCTACTGAGCTATCCCCAAATCCAGTGTAAATGAAAATGAGCTCTTGACCTGGGCCAGGCCTGAGAAGGAAGGTAAAGTAGGAGAGTTTCCAGAGCCTTACCCCCAACTCTGTTTAAAGTCTCTCTGGCGGTCTGACTTGTAAAGAGCTTGGAAGTCATCATTCCTAGCCTCACAAAAAGAAAAAAAGCCAAAAAAACCAAAAAACCCCCAAATCATCAAGTCTTAGATACATTAGGAAATTGAAGTTACAGGAAACATTGTCACCCAAAAAACTGGAGAGTCAGGCACATACAAAGAATCATATTTTACCAGGAGCAGAAGCTGCAGTTGGAGCCTAGTAGGAACACATGAAGGACAATTGACTAATTACTGGATACTGAGCCTAGTCTAGCTTGAGAGATAAACAAGTGTAGGCCCCCGATCCCACCCCACCCCACCCACACACACTTTACTGGGTTTTATGTCCAGGAGCCCCACCAAGTTCTCAGGGTGAATATGGAAGAAAAACTCCCTGTACATTCTGCAGGGGCGGGGGAAAGTAACGATTTAAAAATAAGCCCAGAGTGCTCTGTTCTTGAAAAAGGTCTGCCTTCAAGGGAAACTGTTCTACCAGAGCTTAAGCAAACTTGGTTTCCCAAAACCTAGTTGACCTGGGGAAAGGGAAATACCCAATTCTGGCCCCCTCTTCCTATCTCATTTAATGGGGAAGGAGGAGGAAGCTGAGAATCAGGGACACATGTTCACTAAAACACTGAAACTGATTATAGGATGTTTCTCCTCCCCCAATAGTTTGCCAACCTATCAATGTGGCTCCTGTATAATAAGAGGGACTTAGAGCTAAAAGAACTGCAAGCCCCAGACCTTATTTGAGAAAGAGTCTCTAGGGAAATCCAAGGACATTGGAAAAAATTCTAGCCTCACCTATAGCAAAGAGTAAACACAGTCCAATTCCTAGCCCAAAAAACATTCCTTTTACCCAGTAGCTTATGTCTGGCTTCCAACAAAAATTATAAGGTATGCTAAAAGGCAAAAAGCCCAGTTTGAAGAGACAAAATAAGTATTAGAGTCAGACTCAGATATGGTAGAGATTTTATAATTATCAAATTGGAAGTTAAAATAACTATGATTATTATGCTGAGGGCCTTAATGGAAAATGTGTATAATACGCAAGAACGGATGGATAATGTCAACAAAGAGAGGGAAACGCTAAGAAAGAATCAAAAGGAAATTCTACAAATCAAAAACACTGCAATAGAAATGAAGATTGCTTCTGGTGGGCTCATTAGTAGATTGGACACAGCCAAGGAAAGAATCAATGAACTTGAAAATGTCAGTAAAACTTCCCAGACTAAAATACAAAGAGAAAAAAAAAAAAAAACCAGGGAAACAAACAAACACAGAACTATGAGAAAATTACAAAAGGTGTAATATAGCATAATGGAAATACCAGAAGAGACAGAGAAAAGAACAGAAGAAATATTGAAGTAATAATAGCTGAGAATTTCCCAAAATTAATGACTGATACCAAATCACAGAACCCTGAAGCTCAGAAAACACCAAAAAAATCTATGCCCAGGAATATCATATCAAGCTCTATAAGATCAAAAACAAACAGAAAATCTTAAAAGAAGCCAGAGGAATAAAAACACCTTTCCTATACAGAAACAAGGATAAGAATTACATTAGGCTTCTTTCCAGAAACCTTGCCAACAAGAAGAAAGTAGAGTGAAATATTTAAAGTGTTGAAAGAAAAAGCATCCCTGTGGTAAAGACAAAATCTAAGCTCTGTGTGGAGCTATGAGTGGAAAGTGACTGCTCAGACATGCTCTACATCTCCCTGTCCCTTCTCATATAAATGTCACCATATAACTGGTTCTAACAAATGGAATGTAAGCAAAAAACACGTGTGTCACTTTAAGGCCAAGAAAAGGGTATGCCTTGGGGCGCCTGGGTGGCTCAGTCATTAAGCGTCTGCCTTCGGCTCAGGTCATGATCCCAGGGTCCTGGGATCGAGCCCCGCATCAGGCTCCCTGCTTGGCGGGAAGCCTGCTTCTCCCTCTCCCACTCCCCCCGTTTGTGTTCCCTCTCTCATTGTGTCTCTCTCTGTCAAATAAATAAATAAAATCTTTAAAAAAAAAAGAAAAGGGTATGCCTTCTCCATCTTCTCTTTCCCCTTCACTCTGGTAGATGAAGAAAACCACAAGGTCCCAAGGGTGTGGCTGAGCCACAAGACGGAAGGATCCTGGGTCCCTAAATTGCAACATGAAAGAAAGTCTCCTGTAAACCAAGAATACCCACAAAGAACTGTTACATAAAAAAAATAAATTTCTATTGTTTGAGCCTTTATACCTTTGGGATCTGTTTGTTACAGCAGCTAGAACTACACTAGGTATTACAATTCTCTTTCTTCTTTTTCTAGAGAAACCTCTGAGTGTTCCTTAACCCTTTGAGGTGCTTTAGCCACATGCTTCTTGTCCAGGAACTTTCTAAGCCCTTTTAGGAATTGTCCAAATCAGGGTTTCCCTGACCATTTATCAAGATCTCTCAGGAATATTTTGAGGCTTTACTGGGAAATATCTAATGTTGAGGTCATATCTTGATCTTCTGAGGTTCCAGAATCCCAGGGAAGAGAAAGATACAGTTGGCAGTGACACAGCGTTCCCTCTCCCTTTCCATGTCCAAATAGCCGAAGATTTCCACCATGAAATGGCAACTCTCCTTTCCTCTCCGTCAGAGAAGCCTATGAAAGCCAACGTTGGGAACTCTAAGTCCAAGGTTGCCCATTGACACTGTCTCAATTAGCCATCGCCACAAACATCCTACATAACAAAGCCACCCCAGGACTCAATAGCTTAAGACAAAACAAAGATCTCTTCTCATTTTCACAGGATGGCTGTGTAGAAAAGGTCTCGTTCTGGAGCCTAGGCTGGAGGGACAGTGACTACCTAGGCATGGTTTTATCATGGCAGAGGACAAAAGTTCCCAGAGGTGCAGATGGAAACATGTGAGACCTTTTTGTATCTACGCTCAGGACTTCACACATAGTCACATTCGATTGGCCAAAGCATGTCATATGGCCAGGCCAAGTAAAGGGGCGTCAAAGTCCATTCTGCACACACGAGGCCTCAGCAGTTCTGCGATGTAACAGCAGGGTGTACTACCATAGGGATGCATTAATTCAGTCTACCACAGTCCCTGAAAAATACAGCCACAGGAGTTGTAGTATGCTTACCTAAGGTCCATGGGGCATCTACTGAAGGAGGTCAGAAATGTGTATTCACCAGGAGACACTACAGCTCAGTATGAATATTTTGTGGGACTTGGGCTCTTTAGAATCCCTATGACTTATGTACTGCAATAATTCAATAGGAGGAAATACGAAGTCAGACCAAGAGCATAATTAAAGAACTATTATGTTGATTTCATAGGTGTTCTGCTCACATTTAAGTACCTACTGATAGAAACCCATTCTATCAATCATTAAAGCCATGCACTGTCTCAAAGACTAGCTTCAGTCACTGCTCATGCAGACTAAGATGAAGTCTTAACAGGAACGGAATTGCTGAATGATGGAGCTGAAGGGAAGCTCTGACAATATCTGGCTGGTCCAATTCCTTCTTTCTGAAGATGAGGAAACGCAGGCAGAGACAAGGAGCATGACTTATGAGCCACTTAAATACAAATGTCTGCAGTGTATTGTGCCTTCCCCAGCACTTTGTTCCTGTGAGAAAGTTTTGTTAGTAGTTACGGACTTGTACTAAGGTGGGCCCCAGGATAATAATTGTGATCATGGGGCTGTGGGCTCAAAGTCAAGAATTCGGGTGAGTAGGGGAGCCTGGGTGGCTCCATCAGTTCAGCATCTGCCTTTGGCTCAGGTCATGATCCCAGAGTGCTGGGATTGAGACCCACTTCGGGCTTCCTGCTCAGTGGGGAGTGTGTTCTCCTTCTCCATCGCCCTCTGCCCCTCCCCCATTCCTGCTCTCCTTCTCTCAAATAAAGAAAATCTTTCTTAAAAAAGATAATGGTGGCCCATTTGGTTGGCCTCTTCCCAGGAAAAACCCAATCAAAGCTGCATAAGAACTTTAGGGCTCTCAGAGTCAAAAACCCTAACATAATATTCCTCTTCAGTTATCTCATAACCTGTGTTAATATATATATATATATATATATATATTTGTAAGCAGGGGAATTGCCAATGATGTCCCAGTATCCTTCTCTTTCCTGACACTCTCCTCACTTTCCCATTTACAGTAGTCATTTCTCAGAAAAGTTAAGATGGAAATGTCAATCAACTTGAGCTAAGACATCACTCCTGCTCTAAAAATGCTAACTTTACACACAGAAAGAACTGTTCATGAAAGGGAGGCAAACCATGAGACTTTTAACTCTAGGAAACAAACTGAGTTTTGCTGGAGGGGCGGTGGGTGGGGGGGATGCCATAACTGGGTGATGGGCATCAGGAGAGGGCACTTGATGTAATGAGCGCTGGGTGTTATTATATACAACTGATGAATCACTAAGTTCTACCCTTGAAACTAATAATACACTACATGTTAACTAAATTGAATTTAAGTAAAAAATAAATAAAATTAATAAATAAAAAGAACTGTTCATTAAAACAAACAAGAAATGCTAACATCCTCACCTCTCCTGATATTTGAATAGTGTTCTTCTTCCATCAGTTAGACCTGCTTTGCTCTTGGGTTGTCCACCATAATTACACTTCAAAGATGTGTTTTTCATACTATTATGTTATGCATTAAGACCTACACAGCTCCACAGTAGCCTCTCCACGGCATAGAGAAGTAACATTCACATTATCAATAAATTGAAACGGCCACAAAAATTTGGAGAGATCTTTCCCAGCAGCTACTTAGATCTCAGGGACAGTCTAAGAAGTTTGACAAAACGCTCTCCTTGACCAAATTTTAGTCAGTCTCCTCTGAACCCTCTTCTCTACGAGGCCTCTATCTTGGGCACGCACACATCCCCCTTCCAGTCCACAGCCTTAGCCCACTTCTAGCAAGAATCCTGCTGAGTCAGTTTAGAGAGAACTCACCCCCACCCTGGATATCTGATCATCCTGGCCTGTCATCAGCAAGAATTCCTCTCCCCCTACTGTCACCTCGGAATGTCTACCCACTGATTCCCTTACTCTGCCTGTGGGCTGTACTTCCCCAACCTGTCTTTGCTGTATTCAGAGCTGAGTCCGTATCTCTCCCCTAGTGTGATAGTCTCGACGCCTACTTCCATATTACTGAATAAAGTCTTCCTTTGCATTTTAACACAAGTGCCAGAATATTTTTTTTTTTTTTTCCTTGAACGACTTCCCAACAAAAACCCAAACCCAGAATCTTTTTCTGGAATGAGAAAGGCTTCGGGGCTTGTCTGCTCATTGTCCAAAGAGCTGTCCTTTGAACGTTTCGGAGAAGATCCCTCTATATAGTTACTTCCTCCACGAGATTACATGCTCGAGCTTTAACAGGTAACAACTACGCGTACCAGGAAGTTCCTTCCCCATGTATACTACGAACCCGGAGTTCTGGACCTACGCTTGCCAGCATCCGAGGATGCTTCCCCAAAGATCCTGGACCCCTCCTTAGGCCCCTCCACACTCCCTTGCTGGTCTACCCTTCATAACGCATTCCTTGAAGCTTCGACAGGGTGCCTCGGGTGCTCCTCCAAGCAAAGGCAAACCACTGGTGAATGCAAACGAGCACAGGGATAAGTGCACCCAGGTCACGCTCCGTTAAAGCGTAAATCCGGGGTCTTCCTGCCTCCGGCCCGCCCAGGGCGCACACAGCGCATCGGAAGCTGACGGCCCCCGGGGGGGGCAGGGTAGGGAGGGGAACCGAGAGGGCGGAGGGCACCGCGGCGCAGGCCGGTGCGAAGGAGACGCGAGGAGGGTCGGCGCAGGCCGGTGCGAAGGAGACGTGACGAGCCGACCTGCCGGAAACTGCGCCGGGAGGAGGGTCCGGAGCTGGAGCGGGGCCGTCCCCCGGCGCCGCCGAGGCCCGCTGACATCAGCCGCGCTCCTCCCCCTCGCCTCCCAACACCCTCAGCTCACGGCCGGACCCTCCTCCTCCCACCACGTGTCCTGCCCGCTCCCTCCCGAGGGGCCGCGCGCACGGGAGAGCCGGAGAGGCGGCGGGGATGGCGCTGTGACAGCCGGGCCGGAGCCCTCGGCGTCCCCCCCCGCGGCCCCGGCCCGCGCCCCGGCCGCTCGGTGAGTGCGCGCGGGCGGCGAGCCGGAGGCCCGAGGTGGCGTGGCCCTTCCCGCCGCTCCGGGGCGGCTCGGCGGCGGCGGGGGCGGGGGCGCGAGGCTGCAGCTGCAGCGGCCGCCACCGCCTTTGTTGCGGGCCCGCCCGGGTGGCAGGCGGTGCCGGCTCCCGCCGCCCGGCAGGTGCGCCGGGGCGGGGAGGGGGCCCGGCGGGGAGGAGGGCTGGGCCGCGGGGGGCGGGGGGCAGGCGGGGGCGGCGGGAGCGCTCCCGGCGCGGGACCCGGGAGAAAGGGAAATGGGACAAGATGGCTGGAGAAACCCGAGCGCGCCCGGGGGCGCGGCGGCCGCGGGCGGGGCGCGGGGCCGTGGGCGGGTGGGCGGCGGCGGCCGTGGCTGCGGGCACCTTGCCGGGGACACCATCGCTGCCGGGCGGTGTCACCTCTGCCCCCACCTCTTGCCCAGGAGCGGGCGGGGGAGGCGGCGGCCAAGTTCGGGCCCCAGCTCCCAGGAATCTGAAGCCTGTTCCGCTCGTCCCAGACCCGTCGCATTCGCCAGTCCTTTTTGGAAATCTAGAAAAAGCACACTTTGAACTCTGGAGGGATCTTTTCTTTGGAAGCCCGGGAGGTTGCGGCCCACAAGATGCACACTCACTCACACCTAGTAATTGCCCGCGCCCCTAGAGGGCAGGAACGCGGCCCTTTGTACGGGCCTACTGCTCAGGCAGAAGAGTATTTTCGGCCCAGAGGCCTTTCCCGGCGGCGGTGGGCCCTAGCAGACTTCTGCACCTTCTTGGGTATCCAGGCATACACCTCACTATGTATCACTGAGTCTCGGGTTTGGAAAAATCCCTTAAGGCAGAATGACTATTTTCTGAACCAGCTCATGGACAGAATCTTTGACTTTGGAAAATCCAGGTGATGGTTATTCTGGTCCTACCAACCTCCTGATGCTTAACTGGCCTGTAGGGACAACCCAGTTGAGCAAGTGTCCTATCTGTATCTAAACAGATAGGAAGCCAACACCCCTTTCCTGCCACAGATTTCATGTTTGAGTGGCACTGACTGGGAGCAAGTTCTGTCTTTGCACTCCTTAGAACCTCTTCCAGGAATGTTTACCCACTGGCCTGTTCTGCCCCTGGATCTCTACAGAACCAGTCTGGGCTCTTCCACAGGTAGTTTTTTAAATATTTGAAGGCAGTCAGGTATGTTATCTGCCTGCACCCCCTCTTATCATAATTAAATATGTCACCTTCCAGCTTCCTGGTGCTTTTCCTAAATCCCTTCCTCCCCAGGCCCGACTCCGTTCCTTCCCTTATTCCAGCCTGAACAGTGCTCAGAGCTAAGAGGTTTGTGCAAGCTAAGCCACCCCCATCCCAGGCTTTGAAGCGTTCACACTAGCGCCTGATTTTTCTCAACTGAATCTTGCTTGCAGAGATGGAGTCCACAGCCTACACTCTCAATTTGACCCTAAAAGAGGAAGAAGAGGAGGAAGAGATTCAGAGCCGGGAACTGGAAGATGGCCCCACGGATATGCAGAGAGTCCGGATCTGCTCAGAGGGTGGATGGGTAAGTAAGGAGATGTGGGGTCCACACAGCTATGAGGAGAGAAGCAGGCCTGGGAGCCAGGCTTGTTTTATGTCTCCTCCTCAGGCAGACATAGGAAGTAAAAATAGCCCAGCCCAGCCCGGTATGTTTGCATTCCTGAGAAAACAGTCCTGTGGCTTTAAAAGGCACTGTGAAGAATGGAAGAGCTGGTTCTAGGAACAGTCTCTTCAGCCATGGTGCTGATCAGCATTCGGGTTGGAAATTCCGGAGGTGGAGAGCTCATCTCTATGCTGTTCCCCTGAGTCCCCTACACCCTGCTCAGTGTCCGGCGTGTTGCAGACACCAACTACCAAACTATAGGGTTTGCTGACCTATGTTAAAGAAAAAAAGTTCTGATGCTTGTGAAGGTGGTAAGGAAGAGTGTTCAGGACTGTTGAGACAGGTGTCAAGACTGTTGTGGTAGGGGAGAGTTGGGGCTCAACACTGAATACAGTGAGACCCGTGGGGATTTCTAACCAAGGAGCCAGAGCAGAGGGGTCCATGGAGGGAAAGTTACTAAGTGGAGACATCAAGAATAGGGGGGATTCTCGCTAAACTGACTGAATAAGATTCTTGCTCAAGGCAGGCTAGGGTGATCAAATGTCAAGAGTGGGGGAGTCTTTCTAAACGGACTTAGCAGGATTCTTGCTAAGACGGGACTGGGCAGGCTGAGGACAGGAGGGGAGCCCACAGGGTGGCCTGGCAGAGAGGAGGGCTCAAGGAACCTGGCTGAGTTTGGGAAGGAGAGGGTCTGCTGCTGGTTGGAGGGACCCCATTTTAAATAAGACTTGGGGCATTGAGCTGACACGAGGAGAGCTTCAGGACACGAGGCCAGTTCTTTGTGAACACGTCTCGGGATCGCGCACACATAGGAGAGCTGCATTTCCTGCTGGCCTGAATTGAAGGATTGGGGTGGTAGGCAGCAGAGACTGTGGGACATATCCAAACAGAAGAGTGTGACAGAGTAAACTTATGAGAATGTAAATGCAACATGGTCCATCCAAATCCCTGCCGGTCCGCCTGTGGCAGGTCTCATGTGGACCAGAGCTCCCTAGAAGCCTCACCCCGAGAAGTGAGCAGGGCTTGTGCCGAGGGCGCTTCTGGACACTCCAGGGGGGAAAATAGGTATTTATAGATATCTGTGTAATAGATATTTATCATTAGAATTGTGTATAATTATTCACAGTACATACTGGACATCGTGACATTTGGGCACGAATGGTGAAAATCTTAAACGTGCAACAAACTGACATTCCTTTTCTCTGCTTAGTTTTATATGTGAACATTATCAGTACCCATTATATTCTTTGTTTCCAATAGGAGATCTGTATTCATAGAATCCTGGTCCTCCCAGATGTCCAGTCCAGCTCCCCTCCCACACGAGGGAATCGGGGAGCAGAGAGGTTATCTACTTTGCCCCAAGGATATGCATGTTCACTGATATTTGTTCTGAAAAATGCCTATTGAGCTGGACCCTTAAAAGTAGTGCAGTTTGTTGTGTATATACCTCAATAAAAAAAAAAAAAAAAGAAGACGAAGAAAAGAAAAACAATACACCACCAGGCTCTGGGTCCGCAGTCTGGCTCTGTAGGCTGCACGGCCCTTTTGTTTCTGTGTTCTCTGCCATCCCAGCCTCCTCCCCGATTCGGCTCCCCCACAGCTGGGGAGACCTTGGAGGACAGGAGTCAGTCCCATCTGGCCTGGAACGAGACCTCAAGGCAGTAGAAACCTTGGGCTCTAAGGCTATATTGGCCAACCCAGAACATCTAGATAGTGTGAAAAACCTTGGACAATGAGCAGAGTGAAGGTGGACCTTCAGTGTGGCAGGCAATGTGGCAGCAGGACAGCGAGGAGAGAGCAAGGCGAAGACCATGCCTGGCTGGGAAAGAAGGAGGTAGCTGCAGGGGTTGGGGCGGGGGGGCTGGCTTTGGGGGCCTCCACGCAGTCTGCCACCCATCTGCAGTTATTGAGCACAGCGGTGGTGTTCAAGACAAGATCCCTAGTCCCCTGGAGTTGCCAGTCTTGTGAGGAAGGTAGGGAAGTGGACATACTTCATAGTACGTCATTCGGAGTGCAGTGGGGGGCGGTAGCTCAGGAGTGGGGTCTCGTTCAGGCTGGAGAGCTCGAGAGGCTTCGGGCAGAAGGACCTGGTCTTGAGCAGTGGGTAGGTTGACTCCTGGGGACGTTTGGCAATATCTGAAGACATGTTTGGCTCTCATGACTTGGGTGGGGGTTGGGGAGTGGGAGATCCTAGTAGGCATCTCCTGGGGAGAGGCCAGGGACACTGCTAAACATCTACAATGCACAGGACAGCCTCCACAGCAAAGGATTATCTGGCTCAAAACGTCATTAGTGCTGAGGTTGAAAAACCCTGCTTTAGGGTATTGAACCAGGGAAAGAAAAGAAATGAATCTGTTCCTCAAATAGGTATTTTGGTTGTAAGAGAATTGTGTTAGGGTGATCAATAAAAGCCTTTCCAACGTAAGAACCGTGCCATATATTAGGATAATACTCCATAGGAGAATTGGAGTAGAAATAAGAGTTTCGAGGAGAGAAAAGGAAAAATGTGTCTTGAGCTGAGTCTCATTCACGAGTGGCACTGGCCAAGGGAAGGGAGGGGGCTTGCGCTCCAGACACGAGGAAAGCATAAGCAAGAGCCCCCGAGAGGAAAGCTTGCGTGCGGGGTTAGGAGCAGCTCCTGTAGCCAAGTGGCCCTGCTGAAAAAGCACGGGCTTTGGAGTCAGACTCCCTAACTCGGTGACTGTGGGCAAGTTACTTAGCAGCTGTTTCCTCACGCATAAAAGTAGGGTAGTGACTCCCATTTCTTTATATTGTTGAAAGGATTCTGCAAGATCATCTCTTTAAACGTGTAAGAGGGACTGCCCTGCCCAGTGCCTGGCAGCCAGCAGGCGCCCCCTGCGGATGCGGGGCACAGCCCTTGGCCCCAGGAGCCCTACCAGCTTCGCTGGGTGGTCGTGCCGCGTCCCCAGTGAGGCTGTGGGTGTCTGGGTACTTCCCTCGGAGATCCACCGGATGCCGGCCTGCTGGCAGAGCAAGGCCATACACAGCTGAAGGGAAGAACACCTCTCTGATGTGCCCTGGATCTTCTGAGGAAAGGGAAGAGGACGGGGATTGAGGGTCCTCCCTACCTGGGAGGCCGAGAAAGGGTGTCTGGGGGGATTGAACACAGGCTGCCTGACTTTGGAGTTTTGCCCAGGGCTCGCCCTGTTTACCTTACTGCTGTGCTTAGCCAGATACAAAGCTTCTGTGGAGAGAGGGGAGGCCTGCGCCACGGGGCCTGGCTGAAGGCTTGCTCGATCCTCACAGAGGGCTGCTGTGAAGAGAATTTCTAAGCCACGGCACTGTGTGTCTCTGGAGCATAATGTGGGCTTGTTTGAAGATCCTCTGTGGATCAGTCATAAATACGAGGAGATGAATCTGGCACCAGCCAGCCTCTAGCCACCCTTCTTATAACTTCGGGGCTCCTGATATTTTTACCAGGCCTAGGATACGTTACCTTTGTGAGTATCGATAGACCCTCTGAAATGACAGGCCTTGCCAGGCCTGTGTCCCATTTTATCAGCAAAGGGAAAAGGACTCTAAATAGGTATGGCCTAGATCTGGAATTTCCTAGGGAGAGAAGAGGCCAAAGAGAGAGTTGTTCAAAAGCCTGGAAAGTGGGAAGGGGTGGGGTGGAAAATTCCTGGCTGCCTGGCTTTCCAGATTGATGAAGCCTGAAGAAAACCTAGCGATCCATCCCTTTTCACCTCCTAGTATCTCACCGTATTTCAAAGAGGAGGCTTGGTTTTGTGCCAGACAATGGCTTAATGATCATTTGAAGCTATTCTAAGTGGAACAAGAGAAGGGAAATTCGGATATTGTTTGCTTAAATCAAAAACACATTGTTAGGTGATTACTATCCACAAGAAGTGTCCTAAGCTTAGGGAAAATGCAGTAAGCATAGGTTTTGCACTCAGTGAGCCTGTGTTTCAGTGGAAGAAGCAGACAAGTAAACCAAAAGAATATGCATTGCGATAAGTACCACCATAGTGTTGGCCTCCGGGTACCGTGGGAACATGCAGGTGGGCACACGACCCAGGTCAGGGTGGGCTTCCCGGGGAACAGGACATCTAGGCTAAGCCTTGGAAGGTGGGTGGGTGTCAGCCAGGCCAGAAATGGGGAGAACCTCTGAGGCCATGGGAGAGCCATGTGCGGGGACATGAGGTTTGCTTGGGGACCTGCAGGCATTGAGTATAGCTGTGCATGGAGGTGGGGGAGAGTGGAGGGCTGGTCACCAGGGAGGCCACTTTGCTTTGTAGGGCCTGGAGCCTTCAACCCAAAGAGTGCTAGGTCCAGACCTCAGTGCTGCCATTTAATGGCCTCTCTGAACCCATTTCCTCCTTGATTAAATGGGGTGGTTGGAGAAAACAGATGAAGCAGTTATAGGGCCTCTCCTAGGAAGTGCTCCCTACATATAGGGAGATGTGAGACTGGGAGTGAGGGAAGTGGGAGAGTGAGAGTGGGAAGGGAGGACATGGACTTCGGGAATAAGGAGAAATGCCAATGTCCAAATGACTGATGGCTGGACACCTGAAGAAGCTACAGGCTGTGCAGACACTAATTTTCTAAGCTGATGAAAAACGGTCTCATAACTACCCAGGCTCTGGATTCAGCCTTGGGGAATAGCTTCGAAAGCGACAATACAAAGGAACCAGCCTGAAACCCTCGCCCAGTGATTTCTTACCGCTGAATATGATGAACTTTGGAGGAGGATTTTTAATGACCGAAAGAAACAACATGGTAAAGAGAAAAGCACATAGTTGAGTAAACAAGAGGAGGATGGTTTTGGTGGCCTGGCTGTCTCTAGCTGCCAGTGGCCATTCCCACAGGGGTGGGGGGCGTGGGGGCAGTGGGGAGAGGAGTAGAGCTGCCTTCTCTGTCCTTAGGGCTTTCTGCCGAAGGTCTAGGCATGAAAGCAAACTAGTTTGCTCCAGTATCTCATTACATAAATTTAAGCTCTAATTAGCTCTTCTCTCCTCCTACTCACACTCTTGTAGATTAGAAAAAGCCAAATGAGGCCCTCTCTCTCACTGGCTCCTCCCTGGGCGTTGGGTTCTGAGTCAAACACTAGGGCTGGTGCCCCTGGAAATGGAGAACGGTGCCCAGGAACCCCACTCCCCCACCCCCCACCTCCTCCTGGGCCAGAGATCTGCCGACTCAGGAAGGCAGGGGATGGTTGGGCGGGTTGTATTGGTAGGGGGATTGTCTTAGGGTGTTTCCTTGGGTGTGGTTGCTCCTGGCTCTACAGTGGGGGCTGAGCTGAGATCAGCTGTCCCTGCAGTGTGTGTCCCAGCCTGGTGATCTGGTGATCAGTGCTGGGGAGTTTCCCTTCTCAAGGTGCAGTGATAGACACTCAGCAGGGCACGTGAGACCTGTGCTGTGTGCTTGTTTCGCCTCTAGTGGCCTAGTGATGTGGACAGAGCGTGTCCACCTGGTCAAGGCCCCTCCCCTGTGAAATGAAGATGTGTGAGTCTGTGTCTGCATGTGCCTGTTAGTCGTTGAGAAAGGCCTGTTCACTGTTTCAGGTGCCCGCCCTATTCGATGAGGTGGCCATATATTTTTCCGATGAGGAGTGGGAAGTTTTGACGGAGCAACAAAAGGCCCTGTACCGGGAAGTCATGAGGATGAATTATGAAACTGTCCTGTCCCTGGGTAAAGCTTTGTTTTCCTTTGTCTCCTGGAAGCTCTGAGCCCAGAGAATTGTTTCCATGTCTCTTCTCTGGTGTGTCCAACATCCCTTTCTCCTGAACTTGGACTCTGTCCCCTCCATGCCTGTGCCCATTTAATTTCCTGTTTTTGATGTAGGCAGGATATAAATATTGTGTCCTTCTACCCAGCAACTTGTGCCAGTTCTCCAAACTATCCCTATTCAACCCAGGCATTCACATAAAAAAAGTCATAACTTGGGGCGCCTGGGGGGCTCAGTCGATGAAGCAACCGACTCTTGATTTCAGCTCAGGTCATGATCTCAGTGTCGTGAGATCAGAGCCCCATGTCACGCTCTGCGCTCAGTATGGTTATCTGCTTAGAATGTTCTCTCTCTCTCTCTCCCTGTCCCTCTGCCCCTATGCACCACATGCGCATGCACTCCCTCTCTCTCAAATAAATAAATCTTAAAAAAAAAGACATAACCTGAGAAATGTCAACACAGGTCTGGGCCTATGCTTCATATGTTCCTTAGGAGGGAAGGCAGGCCTCATTATTACCCTGTCAAGCCTCAGCCACTTGGGAACATAACCCGAAAGAATCCTTTCTTCCCTCCCAGCATTGATAAGCCATGTAATTAGAATGTAACCATTTGGAGGCATTTCCTAGTTTGCTCATATATGAATGTTCAGAATGTTCAATAGGTAGTCACTGCATCTACCCACTTCCCTACTACATGCAGTGCTCTTTTGTTGTTGTTGCTAGTACCAGCCCTCATTAGCAGAGGTCCATCAATTCCGCTGGACAGACTTACTTCCTATCATATTTTTTCTTTTAAGTATCCCTGAGCCCTTTCCCCCGTCTTCTGTATATCTCCACATTGAGAGTAGCTTGTGTGCGGGAGGGTGTTCCTGAAGTATTATAAAATACTCATTTTGGCAGTGCTCTAAGCCAGTAACGCACAGCTGTAACCTGTTCTATTTCCTACAAACAGAATTCCCATTCCCTAAGCCAGACATGATCACTCGGCTGGAAGGGGACGAGGAGTCCCAGAATTCTGATGAATGGCAGTTCCAAGGAGGAACCTTTGCAGGTACAATTAAACCACTCCAGCATCCATCCACTGGGGAGCATGGGGAGGCTGGATTTTAAGTTTCCATATACATTGTGTGGGGTATTTAAGAGTAAGGCAGGGTTATGAGGCGGAAAGATGATGGGCTTTGGAATTTCAGAATCTTCTTTCCAGTGCTCCGTGACCTTAGGCCACTTCATTCACCTCTCTGAGCCCCCTTTTCTTCCTCTGTCAGCTGTGGGTAATACATCTCAAGGTGCAACTTGAGATGTGCATGAAGCACTTTCAAGCTTGTATGGCATTTGGTCCAGTGGGTGAAGGAGGCCACCTCCGTAGTGCACCATGTACCTCTGAAAACCAAGGAAAATAATGTGACGAAGCATGTGGCCAGGGTTATTTACCCTGGTTTCTTGTCCATTTCATCTTGGATAGAAAAAGCAAGAACAGATGTAGTACATATGTGAGCAGATATGTCTGAGAAGCACATGGTCCTTTATCAAACATCATAGTTAGGAGGATAACAGTTGGCTAAATACAGGTTTCAAGCAGCCAGTGGTTTTACTCACCTTCTCTCTAGAGCTAAGAGTTTAAAATGCCATATTTTATTGATTCTAAGACATTTTCTCCCCACCTTGTTAACATCTCTGAAGTTAAGAACACCTCTTAGAATTAATGGCATTTTTTTTTCTTTTTTAATGGTGTATCTTGCAGCTGATGGCATCTTAGTTTTGGTGAGAAAGGACAATTTCTCCAAGTACTATTCAGTTTCTGTGACCACCTTCTAAACACACACGTACAGTGAAACCCAGTTCTGACATTGGTGTGAAGGAGCTAGTGTTCTGCCTTACAGGCTTAACTGTGCTAAGTATGGTTTTGCGGTAGATTTTCTTGGTTTAAGGAATGTGATTCGGGCCATGGTGTATCTAAATTCTGTACTATTATATGGTACTATGGGTTATATTTGGTTTTCCACCCACATAAAAATATTTTGACCCAAACGTGGCCCACAAAACAAGCGTGTGATCCGAGTCAGGTACCTGTGTTCAGTTCCCAGCTCTGGCACTTTCTAGCTCACCTACCTTGATGCCTCACTTCACTTCTGTAGCTTTATCTGCAAAGCGGGAGTAATGATACATAGGTGTTATGGGAATTAGACGCGGTGACCCATAGGAATTGGCACAGGAGTAAGGACTCTTAGGAAATGCTTTCTGTTATTAAGGTTACGGCTTTGGGTGGACTCTCAGATTAAGATATTCTTAGCATTTCGACCCAACAAATCAGGGAATAGGCCAGAAGTCATTTTAAGTACTGACCTCTTTGCCCCTCCCTGTTTGTCTCCCAGAAAATGAAGAGTCTGATGTCAAGCCCCCAGATTGGGTGGGTCCGATGAACGCCACCCCGCAGTTTGCTCAGCCCCAGCACCTGGATGGGTTTGGCCTCCGCCTGCCCCGGGACCTCACAGAGCTCCCCGAGTGGAGCGAGGGGTACCCCTTCTACATGGCCATGGGCTTCCCAGGGTATGACCTCTCGGCGGACGAGATTGCGGGGAAGTTTCCGTTCAGCAGGGGCATGCGGCGCAGTTATGACGCGGGGTTCAAGTTAATGGTGGTGGAATATGCCGAGAGCACCAACAACTGCCAGGCTGCCAAGCAGTTTGGAGTGCTGGAAAAGAACGTTCGAGACTGGCGCAAAGTGAAGCCACAGCTCCAGAACGCCCACGCCATGCGGCGGGCATTCCGCGGCCCCAAGAATGGGCGCTTTGCCCTGGTGGACCAGCGTGTGGCCGAGTATGTCAGGTACATGCAGGCCAAAGGGGACCCCATCACCCGGGAGGCGATGCAGCTGAAAGCGCTCGAGATCGCCCAGGAAATGAACATTCCGGAGAAAGGGTTCAAGGCTAGCTTGGGCTGGTGTCGAAGGATGATGCGAAGGTACGACTTGTCCCTGAGGCACAAAGTGCCCGTGCCCCAGCAGCTGCCCGAGGACCTGACCGAGAAGCTCGTCACGTACCAGCGCAGCGTGCTGGCCCTGCGCAGGGCGCACGACTACCAGGTGGCCCAGATGGGCAACGCCGACGAGACGCCCATTTGCCTTGAGGTGCCGTCACGGGTGACGGTGGACAACCAGGGCGAGAAGCCAGTCTTGGTCAAGACGCCGGGCAGGGAGAAGCTAAAAATTACAGCAATGCTGGGTGTCCTGGCAGACGGGAGGAAACTGCCGCCGTACATCATTTTGAGGGGCACGTACATCCCCCCCGGGAAGTTCCCCAGCGGCATGGAGATCCGCTGCCACCGCTACGGATGGATGACGGAGGACTTGATGCAGGACTGGTTGGAAGTGGTGTGGCGGCGGCGGACGGGCGGGGCGCCCAAGCAGCGCGGGATGCTGATCCTGAACGGCTTCCGTGGCCACGCCACTGACTCGGTGAAGAGCTCCATGGAGAGCATGAACACCGACATGGTCATCATCCCAGGGGGCCTGACCTCGCAGCTGCAGGTGTTGGATGTGGTGGTCTACAAGCCACTCAACGACAGCGTGCGGGCCCAGTACTCCAACTGGCTTCTGGCCGGCAACCTGGCGCTCAGCCCCACCGGCAACGCCAAGAAGCCGCCCCTGGGCCTCTTCCTGGAGTGGGTCATGGTTGCCTGGAATAGCATCTCCAGTGAGTCCATCGTGCAGGGCTTCAAGAAGTGCCACATCTCCAGCAATCTGGAAGACGAAGATGATGTCCTGTGGGAGATTGAGAGTGAGCTTCCAGGGGGAGGGGAGGCCCCCAGGGATTGCGATACCGAGACTGCGCGGGAGGGCAACTGACACCCGGTGGAGAACTAAGGTAACCAGGCAGGCCCAGGTGCACGCTTGGCGCCTTCACTGACAGCCCTGTTTGTGTTCCACAAACACCCGCCCTCTTACCATCCTTTCCTTCGGTTCCAAGAACTCTCAAGCCTATGGTACGGTACCACAGGTAACAGGCCCTCGGCTGCTCCTGGACGTCAGTCTGGTGTCGCTTGGCTTGCTTGTGGGGGTTTTGCTCTGAGGCCTGGCCCCGGGAGTGCTTGTATAGTACATAAAACGAACAAAGAGTGAGCTACCGGAACATTTAATCTGAGAGCCGTCATGCTCAAATTATTTGGGCCTGACATTGCTCAGTTAAACAAAGTTTTGCCCGAAAGCCAACTTTCTTCTTTCCCTTACAAATCATGTTGAACATTTAGGGCCAGGTGCACGGTGCTCCCTTTCACTGGCCTGTAGGGAGAACGCAGTGATGTCTCGAGAGCACCGTGTGCTCCGTGCCTCAGCTCAGTCCTTGAGCGGTCGCAGAAGCCCACTAGGACGTGAGAACTGCAGCTTAGGCTGGCTTTTCCCTGGGAATTCAGAAGTGCTTTAGAACATCCTCTTCGTCTCATAATGACCTTCACATGGGTGGAGTGAGCAATTGCAATAATTTCTTGTAGTCCACTGAGGTCTGAAGGGATTTCTAAATTGAATGCACCAAAAAAAGAAAACAGGGCACATATCTAGGACTACAGTGAGGACTAGGACAATAGGCCTGGAATTTTCGGAGTTGACTATAGAAGGGGAGCAGCTTCAAGAGGAAGCGGGGAGTGGGGACTAACCAGCAACACCAGTGGAGGCGAGCCTACTCCCCCCCCCCCACCCTACCCCCCCCCCCCCACACACACACACATACACACCTTGAGATGGGAGAACAGCCAACCAGGTACAGTGGGGGAGCAAACAATTCATCTTACCCTCTCGCTCTCCTTTCCCTAATTGTCAGTTAATTTGTTTCCCAGAGACACAGTGTTTAATATGAAAGGTCATTCCTTCCTTTACAGAGGACCTAAAACTATCTTGACATCTCTTCTTCCTTTTGTAGCATAACTCCGTGGTTCCATCCTACTTGCTTTTTTTCTCCAAAGGAAATGCTAACTGAAGTCTTTCATCCCTCTCCTCGCTGTGTAAGTGCAGGAGTGACTTCTGTCTCTTTCCCTGCCCCCAAGTCAAAGTGGACTCATACTGCTGGACTCCCGTGTAATTCTGAGACCCCTGGATAACAGTGGCGCCAAGGGAGGAGTTCTTACTGTTACATTCAAATCACCGAAACTGCTTCCCTGCCCCTCATGTCCCCTACCCTGTCCCTCCACGAACTCAGCCTCCCTTTTCTGCTAACCATTATACTGACTCCATTGGAAAGCAAACTTTGGATTATAGTGAGTTTTTCATTCTTTCCTCATTTTACCCCCCCCTTATACATTTTTTATTTTCTAAGCTCTTTGCTACCAGGAGAGGAAAGGGGAAAAAAAGACAAGGGCTAGGCTGCAGCTGTGAAGGTGGGCATTTACGTCTATCAACCGTGACCTTTTGCTCATCATGACCACCAGTTCCCTATACAATAGCTGCCCTTTTGTGAACGGAAGAAGTGATAGAAGTAGTTAGGGATGCTCAGTAAACAGGAGACTTAGGAGGGGACAGATGGGCATAAAACTGCCTCTCCTCATCTATTTGGAAATCTGACTAATGGAATAATTTTGTTAAAATGTGTACGATTTCTAAAATCCAAGGGTTAATTCACACTTAGGTTCTCTCTGTTTTTGAAACAGGTGGGGAGGAAAACCCTCAAGAAGATTCCTCAAAGTGTGGATGCACAGGGAGCCGCAAAAGGCCACAGGGCTCGGAACAAGCCCACATCTGGACAGCCACCTGTGTACCCCATCCTGCGACATAGCCCGACCCCGCCCCACATCCACAAATTGTCAGAAAAGGTGTCTGGGACCCTTGATTTCAGCAGAGACATGATTAGGGAAGAAACTGCTTCTGCCCCATTTTTTGTTTTGGAGATTAATCCATGTAAATATGAATGAACAAAGGTATTTCCTGGAGAAGAGACCGTTTGTTCAACACCAACAAGAGACTCAGATGGGCCCAACTCCACTGGTGTCCTTTCTGTGGAGCAAACCTCAAGTAAATGTTTTCTTTTGCCTTTAAAAATGCTTCCAAGAGTAGAACCTGTGCCCACACAGGAGAGGACTGCAGAGAAGGCTGTGTGGAAATGAGTCATTTATGTGTACCTGCTACTTACGTATTTCCTCTTTTGGAAAAATGAGATACTAATGATAACAAGATTCAGATAGACTGGCCTGGTGCCGGCAGATGGCTTTTCTACAGACTAGGTTACAGTAAGATACAGGTTAAAATAAACTGCTGTTTTATTTATCTTCCCAATCTGGTTGGCAGCTAGAATTTTTCAGGGCCTTCTTTAAGGGCCCTATTTGTCATTATACTTAATGACAGGGCAGCATTTAGTACACGAGCTTTTTCTCAGGCTGCCTGCACAAGTCACCATGAATTATCTGCTGTCTACATGGTACAAGGCTCATTGACTCATCTGATACTTGTTCTGTTGATTTCTTTAGTATTTTTATCACAAGGGTATGAGAGGACATGGGCCTTTAGCCACAGCCGTTGCAAGACTTCTAATCTCCTTCTACCCTGCAGGAATAAATGGAAGGTCTTTGAATTTTTACATTATAGTAATTTGCATTCCCACATAAGTTGTTATGAAAACATTCCTTCCAAGCTATCTGTACTACGAAAAAATATGCCAGGACCTTATAGACAAGGCCATTGCTAAAAATGTCATTCCAATGTCAGATCTGAGTAACAGGCTACCGTAACCACTTTTCCTCCCTGTAGACTCAGCTCATTTGTATATTATACTGTTCTTGGCCTCTTGAAACACCTATTTCTACTCAGGTACTCATTTTCCTATTAGTGATTCACCTTAAAACCAGTTTTCCTCCAAGCAGGCAGGGATATTGCACTTAGTTTCTGGTATCTGAATAACTTTTCGGTATTTGAATTGTTTCCCCATTTGCTTTCACCTGTACTAATTCTTTGTTATCTCAAATGGCATCCAAATCCAGCTACCTTTCATTCCAGAAGTTTCTATCCCCTCCACTTGGATTTAATTTGTCCTCCACTGTCCTGGTTCCTGGCCCTTCCTCTTCATGTCCTGTTTTACTTGTTTTGGGAGCTTAAATGATTTTATAAGACCTAATTTTGGGTTCCTGCATTGGAGCCATAGTTTTCTTACAGAGAAGAGTAGAAAATGGGTTCAACTCCTATTTCATTCCAGCAACATCTTGAGTCTCATCATCAGCTGATAGATGATGCCTTACAGGTTGCAATAGCACTGGAACTTTCCTAGAGTAATGGCTGTACTGTCAGGGTTTTTCTGGGCTCATTCTTCCACTGACTTAATTATGAGCTATGCTTAACAGAGTCCCAGTACAACTATTTTGCAGAACGGCTATTACCCTAGACTTACTATAGCACATATTGAGACATAGTTGTACTCCCTAGTAGATAGAAATTGACCCAACAATAAACTTTGATAATAAAGACAATAGGCTATGGTGGTTTTATTTATTATTTACCTGCTAGCATTGTGAAAGGTCACACCTCAAACTGATTTACGCTTTATTCTCCATTCACGTTGGGGTGTGTGTGTGTCTGTCTGTCTGTATGTAATATCCTTGAATCAAAAAAGTGTTCATGGGATGGCAATATAAATGTTGGTGTCTGAAGACAAAGGAAAGAAAAATTACATATGTGGTTTTAAACTGAATTAAAAGTCCGGGGTGAGGGGCTGGAGGGAGGCCTGGCATGCATAGCTTTTTTCTTTCTTTTAACAATTTTATTTATTTGACAGAGAGAGAAAGAGGGAACACAAGCATGGCGGAGCTGGAGAGGGAAAAGCAGGCTCCCCGCTGAGCAGGGAGCCCGATGCGGGGCTCAATCCCAGGACTGAGATCAAGACCTGAGCCAAAGGCAGACACTTAACCACTGAGCCACCAAGGTGCCCCATGAATAGCTTTTTTCCTCACTCAGTCATGTTTCAGATGCTCTCAGGGATGGTACGTTACCAAATCACATGAAGGAAATCCATAAAGGGATATTAGTCTCTTAAATGAGTGAAGGCATGCTAGCAAGTTGATGAACAGAGAAGAAAACTTAGTATCCTGTTTTCATAAATTTCTTTAAAAATGAAAGCATGAAGAACCTACATGCCCTTTCATGGTGTGCTTTTAGTCAAATTAGTCCTGTCAATTTACTGTGCCCATAGATTCAATTAAGTAAGTAATCTACTATCCAAGAATAATCCAGACATTTTTTTTTTAAGCCATCAGAATCAAGTGCTGAACCCATTTGTTGGCCACAGCACATTAAGTCTGACCCCTAAAACCAAGCTTCCTTACCCTTATTCTACATCCTGGAGGCCTTTTAGCAAGAGCCAAAAATATGATAGAACACAGGCATTTATCTAATGGTCAGAGTAATCCTTTAGAAGTTAATTGTGGCAGGGCACCTGGGTGGCTCAGTCGGTTAAGCGTCTGCCTCCGGCTCAGGTCATGATCTTGGGGTCCTGGGATCGAGCCCCGCATCGGGCTCCCTGCTCAGCGGGGAGCCTGCTTTTCCCTCTCCAGCTCCGCCATGCTTGTGTTCCCTCTTTCTCTCTCTGTCAAATAAATAAATGAAATCTTAAAAAAAAGTTAATCGTGGAGTCCTGATGGCTTCAGGTGATGGTGGGGGTGGTGGTGTCTGAGGACGGGCTGCTTGGTTGATCACAGCAGGGGGCGGTCAAAGCGATGAGAATGTGTGCTGAGCCAGCACTCTGGGTGCCTGGTATAAAGTAAGGTGGGCCTTATCAAACCTGGTTTTCCATAGTGATAACACCTGGAGCTAAAAGACAATTACTGACACTCCTGCAGGAAAAATCCGCTTTCTTCTGAGTCTGAAATTACCTGGTTTCTAACAGCTTTTTCCTCATGAGGAGAGTTATTTTTCTAAATGCTTGGTAATAAACAGTCACGACTTCACTCAGGATCTCACAGTTGGCAACAGAGTTGGAGCCAACCTTTGGTGGAACAGAGGTGTTCAAATCTTTCAGGGGCTCTCTTGAAAAATCCTAACTATCCCTCTACCTTCAGCCCCATCTTTCCACTTTACAAAATGATTCTTGAGGAAAACCGGCATGGAAAGCAGATTTCCATGAAGGCCCAAAACATGAGGCAAAGGGAGTCCTCTGGTATCCTGCGGTCCCACCAGAGTAGGTGACTGTACAGATGTAGGCCACGTGCTAAAGAGCAGCAAGGGTCTGGACCTCCCCGGAAGCTATCACTGCAAGAGGCAGCAGGACATGGCTGAGGCTCCCGGCTGCTCTCCATGGAAGAACCCATGAAATCTCACACACACACTTAGCGTTAAGTCCCCAGATATACAAATAGCCCAAAACAAAACCACTACATTCAGCTAGGTATCAGTCCAAATTCTTCTAAATCTGAAAAACGATCTAAAACTCTGAAGGACTTTTCAGACTTGTGCCAAGAACTGAAACTAAGGTGTTCAATTTTTCTCTTTAGTCTACACATCACAAAAGGAAGAAATGACATACCTAAGTTGGAACCCGTTCTTTAATGTTTCTCATCTAGCACATTCCTCTGAAAAGTCTGCTAAGATCTCATAGAGCAGGGCTTTTCAAACTTCTGTAGGAGGCAGTATTCCTTATATGTTTACTTTAATAAATACACAAAAGGAAAGTTTTCTCCCAAAAGGTTTATTTGTCACATTTAAAGTACAAAATCAAATACACAGACCCAAATACTGAGCCATGTATACATATATATACATAAACCACTTAGACCTACACAACCCATCTGTACATTCTAATATAACCACCAATACTATCTTTTGAGTAAAAAGCATCACCTCTAAAAAAAACAAACTTTGTTATTAGTAACACTGCCAAATGTAAATTATTTTCACTTTATCATCTGATAAAGGAGAGAAACAGATATTGCATAGGAATTGGGGAATTTCTAAGTATAAATCCAGTATGTCTACATGGGCTTTTTAAAACATGTTCTATAGGAATAATCAACATATGAACTTGCCAATCAAAGTCTTTGGGCATATTAACTATAATAGAAACTTAAGTTATGAGAAAAAAACTTTGTAAGGTTAATTAATTACATTCCAGGGTTTTTATTTTGGTTTTTAATGCAAAGAAAGGACTTTATTTTGTCTAACAGCACAGCATTTCCAGGTCCTATTCTCTATGGAGTTGTAATGAACTTTGGGGGAGATACCTCTATCTGTTAAGAATTAAACTGGTCACTAAAGGAGGTATATGATTTTTAACACTGTGTGGATTATTTTAACCAAAATGCAAGAGCACAGTTATTTAGAAGAAAGGCAGAAATTTTAGGCTTGCTGGATACAGAATATATGCTGTCACTGAACACACAGATGTCCTGCTGATCATGGAGACTAAGTTATAACAGCTTCTTTGTTCTAGGAGGTCATCTACCTCACATGCAGACCACAGGATACTAAGCCTCAGATGCCTAAAAACATCTCTATTCCGGGCACAGAATTTTATCAGTGCTTACTCCCGTAACTGGGAACACATATATACATACAGAGATATGGGTCATTATCAAAGTCAGATTTCTATTAATGGCTTCACAGTAGCAACACAAAATGTACTCAGTGTCACATTTCCATAGGAAAATTTATATTTACACTATACACTTCAGTCTTGAAATGCGGGCCCAAAAAACATTCAATTCTCAATAACCAATGAATTTGCTGAGGGTCCCATACCCTCAAATCACCCTAATTTAGCAGAGCAACAGGCCTTCCTTGGCCGCCAGGCGCTGGCGGTGGACTTTGTCTTGCTGCAGTTCTTCATGGTTGGGATGCCACAGTTTCATGATGATCCTTTCAATGTTGAGAGCATATACAGTATGTGTAGGAATGACTTCCCTGTGTACCTGTGATTAGAATATTCGCATGTGTCCAATTACATGTCAGTATATTTATTTTTCCAACATACAAAATTAAGAAGTAAGGGTTATATCAACAAAACACTCACACAAAAGATGCACAAACCTATCAACTATGAGCCAGAGCCTAATGAAGCTCCAACTAGATAACAAGAAAACAAAGAAAGAACAAGCTTCTGAAATAGGAGTAAGGGAACAAAAGGATGTTTTTCCTTTTCTTTCTTTCACGGGGGACATGGGGGCTGGGACAGGTAAGTTAGGAAGGAGGCCTGGGCCCTGGATTTGAAAAATGAGGGTAGTATTAATCGTTTTAATGACAAACTAAAAACTGAAAACCAAAACCAGGAAGAGGAAAAGCTACTGAATATCTTTGTAAACTCAAAGAAACTCTGCACCTACCCATAAATCTAGGTCAGCCTTAAGGGGCCGAGAGTTACCTGCAAAGCTTCGAACAGGTCGTACATGTTGACTGGAGGCACCGATGCGGGGAGAGTGTCCCCCGAGCAGGCCAGCAGGAGTGCGGCTTGCTGCTCCGCGTCGTCCGGGGGCGGGTGAGAAGCTGGGTTCAGACCAGCACACGGAGCAGAAAAGGCTGGAGGACTGAAAACAAAGCCAGGAACTAGGAAGGAGACAACTGAGCAACTAGAATAGAAATGGGCTTTAATACATCTTATTAAAAATATCTTAAAATGAAAGAGAAACCCAACTACAAACCCAATTATTTTTTAGCTAGTATATACATGAGTAGCCTGTAATTTTAATTTTCAAAGGCAGCCCATCTGTCAGGCCAGAAACAAAATGTACAGCAACTACATACACTTACACTCCTCTCTCTACAATGTTAAAAATATTTACTAAGCTCAGGATACTGAGCCAAAATGGTCTCCTGCCCTTAAAGTGCTTCTAGTCTGGGGGAAAAAAAAAATAGACCTGAATTAAAGGAAAACGAAATTGAAAAACTGACTTGGGAGAGGAAGATAAAATGTAACTGGAGACAACAGGATTGAAAAATAACATGCAAGGAAAGAAGATAGAGCACAGAATAAGCAACAGGCAAAAATGGAGGATGGAGAAAATCCAAATCTTGCCAATTTCCCAAAACAGGACCCAGATATAGTATCAGCAGGGAAGTCAGGCATAATTTTTAAGTCCTAACACTGCAGGAGATGACCTATACAATTCTGAAGAACTTCCAGGAGGTAAAACAACAGTGAGGAGATACCTCAGATAAAAGCCCAGGCGGGGTATGAGCGTGGGTATGGGCATCAGACAAAGGCAGCCCTGTTGGGGAAACAAGCAGCTGCCAGCGAGGCAGAAGCCCTCCTAGGACTGGCCAGTGGGGGAGAGAGGGCAGCTCCGGAGGCCAGGCAGGGTCAGAGACATTGCTCCCAGCATTCAGGCACTAAAAGGAGCGCCCCCCCCCCCCGTTTTTGGTTTTATTTTTTCTAAAAAAGAATGACAAAAGAGAACAAATACCCCTACACAGATAGGCCTGAATGAGACTGAGAATGGAAATCTTCACATTTGGCAACCTAAATATAAGTAGTGAACCTAATTTAAGATGGTGCTCTTCAAACTGGGCCTTGTGAGCCACGGAAAGGTCTTTGGCCACGAAGGAGGCCCTGGTACAACCCCTCCACGTGCCGTCAACACCTTTGCTATGTCCAATTCTCTTCTCGGCTTTCCCAGCCTTCACGCTTTCCTACCACATCTTCTACCTTCCCTTCCTGTTAGTTCTGCACCCTCATCACTCCCACCAGCCTTCCCAGTTACACTTTTCTCTCTGAACTTGTACCTCCCTGTCATCTCCCTAACCAACCAGATAACTGGCACTCAAAGAAATTCAGTCACTTCAGTTACCACAAGAAAAATTACATCATTGCTTTTTCTTTCCCAAAGCCTTAAAATTTGGACTAAATTATTTGCAGGGAAGGAAGAAAGGAAGGTGGAGGGGTGAAAAGAGACAACACATGGATGAGAAGAAAGGTAATCCAGGTCATCTCATAAAGTGATGACTCAGGACATTACAAGTCCTGGGAGCCCTCCATGGAAGGTGGACAGAGGAATCCCAGAGCCTGGGGCCGAGACCGGGTCTGCCAAGAGCAATCTGATGACACTCAGCACAGGCCACTCTCTTGAGCTACAGCTACAGAAGCCACGTAAGGACGTAGAGAAACACCTCCCACCCCTCCTCCCGCCATCAAGATACCCAACGTTGACCCAACAATCACAGGCCATGCTTCTGACTGAGGGCTGGCCCACTTCTACCACCAGGCAGGTGCTGCCCCTTAGGAGCCATCAAAACGCACCGCCTCAGAGAACCATTCCATTCCACCTCAGAAAATGGGGGGCACTCACATTAAACCACATGTGGCAGCCTCTGCAATGTCACTTCGGATAAACAGCACCAAATAATTCACTAGTTATCATGCAAGGATGCAACTTAAGAAAATAAAACTGCACTGCTCTCAAAGGTACTTTAGACTTTACAGAAACATAATAACCAATTATTTAACAGGGGTCTAACACATAATAGTGTAGCAACTAGAAAGAATGGTTGCGAAATCACAAGAAACTTCATATACCTTTCTATTAAGTTGTTGTAAGCTACTACACTATTCTTCAGGTATGGCTGTGGGGTTACATTACTACCAAAGGCATATTTAAAATGACCATCACGTAACCGATAAGCTTTCCTTCTTGACACAACTGATGTCAATATATCTTTAAGGTGATTCTGTAAAAACAAGAAAGAAAAGAAAAATAGCATGAACTCCTGTTTAAAAGCAAATCATAAAACTTCCATTGACCAAAAAATGTTTACTAGCATTTAGTGGATGGAGATATGCGACAGGCTAGCATATGATGGAACCAACTGAAGGTTTACCAAAGAGCCACAGAGCCACACCAGAGTAGGAGGGTATAGGAAAGAGGGAGGTGTGCTATTTTTTAGTTCTAGTTAATATGGGCTTGCTCTACATGAAATTTATTTAAAAAGTTATTTATATCTCTAAATTGGCTCCTCTCTCAAAACAGAATTTTCAGATAGCTTTAAAGAGAAGTACAAAAATAAATACATGAAATTTTTAAAAGGAGGCAAACTACCTTGAAATCTGGTTTAAAATAGGAAAAAAGTTTCAAGATCTAAGATTTATTGGTTATAATGCCCAATCTACTAAAATCCTTGCATGAAAAGAACGTTGGCTCTCTCAAAAGCCACATATACAGCAGATATACAGGAAATAAGCAAAAAATTAGGTATTTAATACCTCTTATGAGAGCCAAGTACATAAGAGAGGAATGGAAAATGTCTGTGAAAATAAAGAGACAGAGCTGGTCCCAGTCCACTAGTAGTAACAGGGGAGTTTTAAACTATACCAGTAAGATCATCTCATATGATGAGGACTTAATGATATACTCTGTCATTTCCACACAGAATTCATCCAATGTTTACAACTTCATGATCTATAGCTATTATGATCTTCGAGGTATATGTGAGGAATTGGAGGCCCCAAGTATTGGGAATTACCCAGTACCACCTGGCATACCTGTACACTATAGAACCCAATATATTCTGTCAAATAACTAAATGAATAAAGTGAATGGATCAAACAGTGTGCTGAGGCAAGAATCCCACTGTTTAGGCACGAAATCTAATGCTCTTTAAATGCTTAAATGCCGTGCCACAGCAAACATCAGTGATTTTAATCTTTAGGATTCTCAATCTTTTTTTTTTCCCCCTTAAAAACTGTTCCCCTGTTAAACACCAAGTTAAGCAGAAGTGTTATGCCATAATTAACCTCTCTGAAGAGCTTAGTCTGTTCACTGAAGGCAACCGCCTGGACCATGAGGTGTTTCTCTCCTCAAAAGAAAATAATTTCAGGATAACAATTCTGAGATGGCGACATTTTGGTTCTTTTCTTGCAGTCCCAACTTTCAACAACACACACAAGCTCGTTACATCCAACCTGTAAGATTGTTTCTGCCACCAGCAAACCAACCTCCACCGCATAGACAACCGCTGAGACCGCCTCCTCGGTGACGTTGTCCAACCCGTGCTCGTAAGCAGTCACTATCATCCTCCCTTCAAGCTGACCCCGAGTGGGAAGCATCATTGTGTGGGAACAAAGTTTCAAGTCATCATCATCTTGGGGATCCTTTGCCACAAACTGCTGGGCTCCCGAGAGGGGATTTTGAGGCTGGAATCTATGCTATGGGTAAGAAAACTTTTCAAAATTATTCATCACAGTGGCAAGTAGTAAGACAAACAAAAGTAACCAATTTATTGGACTTGAGATCCCAGAAATTAAGGCCACCAAAGCCATACCACAGGGGTTAAAAAAAAAAGTAACTCATGCACAAATAATCACAGATTCACACCCATTACATAGTAATAATGAAGACATGAATTAAGGGGAATAATGGTAGTATGCACAGTTTATTCTATTCAATTAATACCTTGGTAATCACAGAATATATGGCTCTGTGCTAAAAATTACAATTAGGGGAAAGGAGAAGATATAAAACTATTTTCAAACAAGTCAGAGCATTTTAAGTATACTCGTAAGTAAGCAAGTTCTGAAAGTAGAAATATATAGTAATACTCCAATTATGCTCTAAAAAGTCTAGCCAACCAACATGACAGATCTAATAACAGGTATTCCAAGAGAACACCAGACTCTGTAACTACTTTATATCATCTTCTACTTAAAATCCTCAACACACAATCTCATTAAGACACAGTCATTCTCATTATTTAAAATAGTTTTTCTCAGGGCGCCCGGGTGGCTCAGTTGGTTAAGTGCCTGTCTGACTCCTGATTTCGGTTCAGGTCATGATCTCAGAGTCATGAGATTGAGCCCCAAGTAGGGCTCTGCGCTCAGCAGGGAATTCGCTTGAGATTCTCTCTCCCTCTGCCCCCCCCGCTGCTTGCAGGAGCGCGCGTGTGCTCACTCTCTCTCTCTAAAATAAATAAATCAATCTTAAAAAAAATAAAATAAACCAGTGTTTCTCAATCTTTTCCCACCCATAAAGCTTCTGCCTTCCTCGGGTAGATTCAGATAGCCCATCTGTATTCTCCTTCATCAGTGGGAGATGTGCTGTTGGTAGCGAACATGACCTGTCCCTGTTTGAAGTTTGTATTACAAAAGAAACACTGGCTGTTTTTCCATTTTCCAAGTATAAAACTGTATTTTATAGCAAACATCCCTTTTTAAACCAAGGTATGCCTCTCTGGAGATACTGATGCCCTCCAGATTGAATATGATTGATAGAAAGCACAGAGCAAAGGTAGAAACATGTTTGTTGATGTTAATCAATAAACCTATCAACACCCAGTCAAATCTATAAAAGGAATACTTTTGAGAAACTTCCTTCCCCAAATACAAACAAAAAAGCAAGTTATTCTAAAATGTTTACAAATTTTATAGCCAAACACCTTCATGACTTCTCTGCTGATGCCCAAAGGCTCAGGGCCTAGCTGGGCATCACCAGGATCCTACCGGAGGCCTCCAGGCATGCCGGAGCCACGGAACAGAAGTCTTCAATGTAAGAAACATTATTCATTCCAGAAAAATATTTAAGAGAAGAAAGAATACAGGCATACTTTTTGAATCACTAAAAAATCATTAGGTACTAAGGAAAACATATTAATATTTATGTAATAACAAACTAGAATTATAAAAATTCAGACACTTGGGACTCACAGTCTTTGAAACTCTCATCAACTTCAAATACAGTAACATTTTTCCTCCTTGAATCATGCCCTTTTTTTCAACTCTACTACCAGTATTTTAAGATTTATTTAAAAACTAAAGCCAGTTTCATCACACCAGCATTTAAATCAGTTGTTATCAAGATCTATTGAGTAACAACCTACATCAAATTTCTGACGAACAGAAGAAAGCTTTTTCTTCCCCTTTGGTTTTCCAGGTTTAGCTGCAGAACCCCCCGTCCAGGGCAAAGATCCAGCACCCTCTGTGAGAGAGAAAAATCATAACCATAAGAGAAAATAATGACAGTTGTCAACTGCCAAGTTTGGTTTCATTTTGGGCTAAAAAAGTATGGAATGCTCAAGTAATGAAAATACATAATAAATGCTTAAATTCAGATCTTCTCTTTCTACTTTCTAAACAAAAGTATGAATCCTCTCAAATCACATTTTTTTCAGCTGTTACCAAAATTATTCCTTTATAAAGACAAATTTGTTTTCCATATTTTAATTAATGTTTATTGGGTGCTTTGTTTGCTTATGAGTAGCAGTAGTATCAAAAAAGGACAGAATTTTCTAGTTCAAAATGGCAAACAGAGCACATGAATTTATCTCCTCTCTCTTCCAAGACCCCACTAAAAATGATAATAGTGGAAAGTAAACAGCACATATCCACAATGGTGACAAAAAGGAAGATGAGTGAAACAAGATGAGATCTCAACAAATTTCAACAATGAGCTAAAAAGGTGCTGAATTACAAGCAGACACATGGAAGCCGTAGCCCAGCAGAACCTAGGCTAGGTAAGGTTGGGAAATGCAGAAACCAGTCAACCTGTGTGGCAGAAACCCACAAAAAATCTGGATTTGGAGAAGGTAAGTACAGTGGAAACCAGGGAGGGATCAGTAAAGCTAAAAACAAGATTAATGGAAGGGCTATACTAAAAATCATCTACACAAACCCCTTCCCTCACCACTAGCAGTGGGCTCAGTACAAAATAAAAATGCAGGGTCTTTTGTTCAAATATTTACAATTTTAAAACAACCACAGTAGAGCACTAAGCCAAGTATGGGGTCCTTCTGAGTTCATGGGCAGTTCATAGGCCCCGAAGCTAGCCCTGCTCATGTCCATACATAGTGCAGTATTTATAGTAGCAGGGGGGAGGGGGAGAGGGAGCAAGAGAATGAAGACTCTCCTCTAGTTAAACTGAACAAAATTTCTGGGATTTACTAAGGTAGTTGGTAGGGATGTTGGCACCCTAGAGCACAACTCTCTGCGTGCTGGCATTTGAGAGACACCAGTTTAGCTGGCCTCCTGTCAGCTCACTCTAAAACAAAATCCCCAGGCATTGTATGCTTCATTCTTAAACATGATCAGCAGACATTTGACGATAATCTGTAACATGATCAGAAAGACCAAGCTAAACAAACAGAAAATAGAGGTCCCAGATTAAAGAATTCAGGCAACAAAAAGGACCTCAAATAATTTCTAACTGGTATCTTCAGAGAAGTTTGAAAAGATGTATATCCATAAAACAAAAAGAAGTATTATAAAAATTGCTGAATTAAAGAATGCATTGGCGGGGGGCGGGGCTCGGTGGCTCAGTCGGTTAAGCGTCTGCCTTCAGCTCAGGTCATGATCCCAGGGTCCTGGGACTGAGTCCCACATCAGGCTCCCTGCTCAGCAGGGAGTCTGCTTCTCCCTTTCCCTCTCCTTCTGCTGCTCCCCCTGCTTGTACTCTCTCTCTCCTTCAAATAAATAAATAAATTAAATTAAATAAAAATAAATAAAATAAAAAATAAAATAAATAAAATATTAATTAAAAAAGAATGCACTGGACAGAAAGAGTTGAGGAAATCTCACAAACACAAAGCATTAAGACAGATGTCTAAAATCAGTAAATCCAGAAAGAGATTTAAGCTCCAGTGAGGAGCTATCAAAGTCCTACCAGAAGAACAAGAAACAAAGTAGTTGTCTTTGAGAACAAGTCTAGGAGTGGGAAGAAACTTCTCATTATCAGACCTTCTGTATCATTTCTTTCTAACCCTAAGTGTATGTATATATAGTTTAAAGAAAAAAAAAAAAATCAAAGTAATCCAAGCTCATTACAGGACACTTGAAAAAATTACCCCCAAAACTTTTATAAGACAGAAAAAAAAAAAAAAAACACCACTCATCATCTAAGCAATGACATTATTTCCATCTTGATGTTTTTTGAAGAATGAGTTTTTAAAGCTTTAAAAAAAACACTCCAAGTTTGTCAGTTAAAAAAAAGGGCTGTTTGGACACTTATCATGATGAGCACCTGAGTACTGTACAGAAGTGTTGAATCACTATATTGTACACCGGACACTAATGTAACACTGCATGTAAACTAGACAGGAGTTAGAAGGGGCGGGGGGAGAAGTGCTTGGGAAGTCAAGTTCCTCCTCCCCACCTCGTCAAATGTCTCACTGATGAGGACAGCCAATCACAGAAGGTTCCCAGAGAAACCGACTTGTGCTGGATGGCCTGGCTGTTAGGTGTTCACATTCCAAGCGAGGAGGCCCAGCACAGTGAGGAAGGACTGACTGACAACAAGGACAGTTTTCCAGCGGCAGGCAGATTTCAGTGGGAATCCAACACTTCCACTTACTGGCTGGATAAGGTGTCAGTTAAGTTTTGCTTTCATTTCTTTTTGTCTTCTCTGAAGTTTGTTTCCTAGTCCATAAAAAAAGAGGCTAACCCTTACCCGAAAGAGTTGTTGCGAAGTTTAAAAAGAGCGCACAGTGTCTGTTGGCACTGCGGTCACTCGGTCAATATTATTAAAATCATCCTTGCTGCCTAGCTTAGAACAACAGAAAACCCATCCCTAAGTATTATACATACCAAGAACTATTTCTCTATTTCACTTTTAATAGAAATCATCTCTTTGTCGCCAGCAACTATTAATTTCATTTTGAGGAAATATATTCTGGGTGTCGGACAGAGAAATAACCTCTCAAATTCCACATGCTTCATCATTTATTTTAAAATCACCACTAACAAACATTCCTGAATATCAAAGGCTTTATTTAGTTAGAGTCAGCCACTTAACATTTACTAACACCACTTCGTATTTGTTCGGCACTTTTTAATTTCAAGGGCACTTTTTCACATGTTCTTTCGTCCGCTTTTTTATATCTATCTATAGGGCAAATGTTACTGTATTTTATAAATGTGAAAGCTAAGAACACCCAATAATTAACTATACCACCTAAGCTAGCGGCAAAACCTAAACTTGAACCTAAGTCTCTTGACTCCCATCAACCAGGGTTTTTACTCCCAATCATACCACTCACCTTTTGCACATATGCCCCTTTAGAATATACCTACGTAAAAAGCAAGGTCTAGTTCTCACAATGTTGGCTTTCCTGATCAAATTACATTTTACACAAAGGAGTGGACCATCTTTCTGATCTCACTAGCTGAAGTCCACCTCTATCTAAAGAAAACACAACATCAGAAATCTGACACATGTAACAATGTCCAGCAAGGGGCAGTGTGGGGTAAGGGAAGCAGCCCCTACTAACCCCACTCTCCATAAACAAATGCTCACTGTTTACCACTCTACACCAACGACAACTTCTTGGAGTGTGCAGGACTTGGACTTGAGGAGATTGTGTCTGAATTCTTTATCACACAGTAGAGCTTAGCAGAGAGAAACAACAGAAAGTACTAGTAGTCACTTCTACATAAAGATGACCGTCACAATCACCATGGGTCCTTTAAAAACAAAAATATTCAACTTAATCTACAGCAGGAGGTACCTATAAAACCAAGTTTTTAACAAGAGCTCAGGACAAGTTTAATTGTAAGGCAAATTTTTAATGTATTTAATTCTTTATTTTTGACTACTTGATTAAAATAAGATGGTTGAAAGAAGTGACTTGCACCACTTAAGCTCCAAAAAATTAGGGGCAAAGCAGTCACTGTTTCTCTCTATACCTATCCAGGGTGAAGTGGCAGAATTAGCTTCTACCTACCTCCCCCAAAAGCTGCAGCTCTAACCTTCCAGGTGCTACTACCTTACTTGAGAATACAAGTGAAAGTCAGGTTTTCACCATGTGGTTGCCCCTCCACCGAATCCTACGTCACCTTCTCTCTATTGTGGAAACTCTCTCCTAACACTGGCTGCCCTCAGCTTCTCCATCCTGACCGCCCACCCTCTTCCTCACTCGTCTTTCATTTAAGTAACTGAAAATCAAGCTGAGTGGACAGTAAAGACCAAAAGTCAATATAAGCGCAGGGAAATCACCTGCACAAAGGTTCTATAAAACAATCTGTACCTACATAATCAATGTTTTCTTCTGAGCAGTTCAAAGACCATTTCATTTGCAAACAACAGATGTGTCTGTTAAAGGAAGCTAAAGCCCAGTGCTCCATGGCTTTGCTAACTGACATCCCTGGAAATATTTCCACTCCCTTACCTGGTGTAGACACCAAAATCTGACAACGCGTAAGAATAGCCAGGAGGAAATCGTTGTGAGAATGGACTGAAAAAGGGAAGATTGTCACAAATCAAATACAAAATATTTAAAACATAAGGAAACCATTATTTAACTTTGGATTATCCCCTATCCTGCCATTCTTTACACTTTAAACATCCATATTATTAAAATAATCTTACACACCACTAAAAACCCAATTTTATTTTTTTAAGTGAGAAGACTACAAAATGTATTGCAATTACTTATTTGCCATTTATTCAAATCTGGGAAAACTTCAGAACAGTAAAATAACTCCCCAGATAATTATTTTACCATTATCCTGTGTGAGAAGTCTATGAGCTTCAAGGTCAAACTCTTCTTTGCTGATCTTCTGCTTGAACCACAACTTTAAGTTAGCCCAGTATCTGCAAAGGCAGAGGCAGTATTAAGAACCAAGGGGTCTGCTTCTTTCCCAAATTCACCTTACCTGCTCCGAAACCCAGGGAAGGAAATTTTTCATTCCCTACTGAATAATGAGCTGAGTTGTGCTCCTCCCCCCAAATTCATATGTTGAAGCCCTAGTCCCCCCAGCACCCAGGAAGTGACTGTATTTGGAGACAAAGCCTTTAAAGAGGTAATTAAATTAAAATGGCGTCTTCAGGATGGGCCCTAGGCCCATGTGATGGGTATCCTTGTAAGAAGAGATTAGGACGGACACACACACATACACACACACACACACCAGACAGTGGCCAGAGATTAGGACACACACACACACACACACACACGACAGTGGCTATCTACCTGCTAAAGGGAGAGGTCTCAGAAAAAAACAACCCTGATGACACCTTGATGTCAGACTTCAGCCTCCAGAACGATGAGAAAACAAATTTCTGTTGTTTAAGCCACCCCATCTGTGGTATTTTGTTATGGGAGCCTTGAAAACCAATACGCCTAGGAATCAGAATACCAACAGAAGGAGAAGGAAGAAAAGTTTTTCCCAAAAGGGACTGACAGGTAGGCCCATAATTGGGCTCATGAATCAGTCAAAAGCCACAGCTGTACCTTTCCTTCCTCTCTGTTAACTTTCTAAAAGACCTACCCTCCAGAATCCTACATTTAAGATTTATATTTTAAAAGTATTATTATTAAAAGTATTAACTTTTAAATATTAATTTCAAATACACTAATTTTCTAATTATTAACTATAGTTAATAATACTCTATTGTATATTTGGAAGTTGCTGAGAGATCTTAAAAGTTCATAAGAAAAAAATGTCATAGTCTGTATCATGACGGTTTTAACTCCTTACTGTGATGATCATTTTGCAATATATTTAGAATATTTGTTATACACCTGAAACTAATATAATGTTATATGTCAATCATCCCCCAATAAGAAAAAATTATATTTTAAAAGGTGTATGTGTTTTATGGGTTTGGAAGTGGTCATTAATACTGATCCTGGTAACCTCCTTCCTTTCAAATGAACTCAAGTTTTAATCTAACTGGCTGAAGTATTGAGTACCTAAAACACCTCACCACAAAGAAAATACCTGTGGATATGAGAAACTTAGTGGTTTTTAAAGTGAAAACCAACCACTAATCATAAAAGGTACCAGTTAACTAGCAGGAAAAAAAAAAAAAAAGATTTGACCCTTTATACCTTAATATTAGAAATAGGAGTAAAATACGACTTTTCACATCCACAGCCTTTGATTCTGTGTTTAAGGAAGCTGCTCCCTGCTCATGAAACAGAATTAAAAATTACTCAGTCCAGGGCGCCTGGGTGGCTCAGTTGGTTAAGCGACTGCCTTCGGCTCAGGTCATGATCCCGGGGTCCTGGGATCGAGTCCCACATTGGGCTCCCGGCTCAGCGGGGAGCCTGCTTCTCCCTCTGACCCTATCCCCTCTCATGCTGTTTCTCTCTCTCAAATAAATAAATAAATAAAATCTTTAAAAAAAAAAAAAAATTACTCAGTCCATGTCTTACAATCACTTTCAATTCACACTTAGCTACTTTCTGATGCTCGAGTTCCTGACAGAAAAGAAAAAAAAAAGATGGTTTAATGCTCTCACTGCCTTATTACACCCATGGCAGGGCTTCTCCTGAACACAGATTAGCTTCAAGTCATTTAGTATGTGTCTCTGTATCTAACCGGCCATGTATGCATGTAACCTCATGCAAAGCTTTGGGTTCACATGCATTCTTTTTTTCCAGGAGAAAACTATAAGCTTTAAGGGAGTCAAAGTTGCCCAAGACCCATTTCACTCAACAGCAAAATATGTTTAGTTTTAGAGTTTGGCACGACTTTTCACCTGATACTCCTACACTCGTTAGTCAATAACTTCCCAACAATGGACACTTAAATGCTTTTTTTTTTAAAGACAGGAACAATTATGAAATGAAATTAAAGCTCCACAGAAAAAACAAGTCTTTTCCAAGCCCATTCTATCCAACAAAAGATAGTAACAGGAGACAAATTTCGTTACTTAAAAGCCCCGTGTCACTATTTTACAAGAAAGATGCAAATGTATTTGTATTTTGAGTGTGAACTTGTAAGTAAAACAAGGCTCTATCAGGAAGCTCTACCAACATGATACTACCTATCTTCTCCAATGGCAAACTTTCTAGCCCAAATAGCGAGCATCCCTTCCAAGATTTGGAAGACCTGCTCCCCAATCCCAGTCTCTGTGTTACCTTGCTGTATAGCTATGAACAAATAACTGTTTTCCTCAACAGTTGGGGAAAAAATTAGTCAACCTCTATGAAGGTGAGGATGATGGAAGAGAAATGTAAGTGGGTCAGACTAGGAAGCACTGAAGATACGTAGAGAAAACTAAATAACATGATCAAGTCACCAAAAAATCCAACACCTCTCTAAACAGGACACTCTCCTGGGTATCACACAAAGTGAGTAAATTGGCAAAGGCATGTCCTTCTAGAAGCTGATGTGGGCATGCAACCTGACATAAAGGCACTTGGACCACTAGATAAATAGAAAACAACTCTTCTCTGGATTCCTTATACACTCACTCTGTTCTACCTACCACCAAGGACCATGTTTGAATAGCCAAGTTATATAAACCAAAGCAAACTACTCATGGAAGAAATATGAGAAAATACTATATAGCAACATTATAGAGTGTTCTACCAAGAGACACTTTTTAAGGAGCAGGAGGGAAAAGACAGTGAGAGAATGGAAAAATACAGAACAACACTGTGCCATTAACTATTCCTGGCACCGAAGCATATTTTGATTGCATTGTTAGTGGAGATTCACGCTACAGATGCACCAAATTCAGCCTTAGCACCTATATTTGACCAACATCTGATAACCAGCATTGGCCTTTAAAGACCAAATAGAAAATACTAACTTCAAATTTCTGGCAACCCTGTGTGATATGTGTGGGATCACAGAAGTCACCATCACATCTAATCAGTAAATCACACACAGCCAGGTCTTGCAAATTTATTAGAGTATGGAAATACTTTCAAATACTTTAAGCATCCTAGACATAACAGTAAAAAGTCAACTGTGCTTAAAAATGTAAATTTTAGCAGTGTTACAAAAGTAACAAAGTATAGTATTTAATGAATTGTGAAAACTGTTAATTTTACCTATTAAAATAATTAATTTTCAATTAATTAAGCAAAGAAATTGACAGTAAACATGAATATTAAAATGTAATTTTAGGTAGAATACTTTATCTTTGGGAGTCAATAAATGTTCAGAAAAATTAAATAATGATGCCAAAAAAATAGATTGGGATTTTAATGCTAGTGTCTGTAGAAGTTTAACGTTCACGATATTAAAATAATCTTTAAGAATTATATTTTGTTTGGGGCGCCTGGGTGGCATAGTTGGTTAAGTGTTAGACTCTTGATTTCGGCTCAGGTCATGATCTCAGGGTGACACTGAGCCCCAGGACAGGATCGGGATCAGTGTTCAGGCACGGAGTCCGCTTAGCATTCTCTCTCCCCCTCCAGCTCGTGCTCTCTCTCTCTCTCTCTCTCTCTCAAATAAACAAATAAATCTTTAAAAAAATTATATTTTGTTTCTAGTTATTCTGTTTAGGCCATGAGTGTTTCAAAAAGTCTTACATGGGAATTCTGCATATCTTGCCAGGATAAAAAGCAGAATGTCAACTCCACCACCTCAAAACTTCACAGAAAGGAAAAATTCCAAAATGATGTATGACAGCCAAGTAACTTCAATCTAGTTATAACAAAGACTATAAAGAAAAAAGAGAAGAAGAAAGTGTCCCCCAAATGCCTTGCTCCTTCAGCAACATTTCTGAGTGACCATCTACTGTGTAATGCAAATGTGTGGAATATCACAGAAGCCACCTAGCAGCAACAACGCAGGCATTACAATTTTAAACATTTAAGATCTGCTTCCTCTATTTTTAAAAAATAAAATTGTAATAACGATTCGTGTTCTGAAAACTTCCAAACCCGTCCTCGCACTTCAGAAATACATTATTTGGCTTCGGCCTCGGCCGAGCATGGTTCGTACATCCCGCCATGCAGCGTGTGCCCTGCCTGCGTACTCGGTCCCCCGCTCTGGCCCAGGTCTGGCTGGGTGCAGGTTCCTTTGGAACCCCTTGTAAGGTTTCAGTGCCAGGGCTCAGGCACGAGAGGCCTAGCATAACCTCTCTGGATCTCAGTCTTCACATCCATCAAACGGGAGCAACAACCGTACCTACCTCACATCTCTGCTGTGAGGCTTAGATGAGACAGTACATTTAGAGCGCTTAAAAGGTGTTCAAATAACGTCCGCTACTGAGATCATCACTGTAACCGCAGTGGTGCTCGGCACGTTACCGGAGCGTCTGTCCGCCTTCCGAAATTGCTGTCAGTGCTCTACAACGCAGGGTCTACACATCCCCCGACCTCAATAAGCTTCCGCCTCCAAGAAGCCCTCCAGGGGCGGGCCGCCCCGCGCCGTGCCCGCTCCAGCCGGGGCGCGTCGGGCTCCCGGTCACTCGGCCCGGGGCAGGCCTCACGCGTCCCGAACTCAGCGCAGGGGCCCGCAACCGTTCAGTAGGCCCTTGGGCGTGGAATGCGCCTCTCCCGCCCCACCCCGGGCACAGAGTCCCGGGCGAAGGCGCCCGCCCGAGCCCCGAGGGAGCCAGGGAGGCCCGGCCCCTGCGGCTGGGCGAAAACGGGTTGCACGCCCGGCTCTGGCCCGAGAAACCCGGAGGCCCCGCCGCCCGCGACGCGAGGCACCACAGGCCTCGGGGCGGCGAGGGGCGTCTCCAGGGCGGGTCGGCAGCCCGAAGCCAGGGGAGCACCGGCGCGGAGACCTGGAGGCTGCGCCAGAACAGCTCTTACTGTTTCACGTTGTCCCCCAGGGCCTCGCTCAGGTTCTTCTTGGCCGCCTCCAGCTCGCTCACAAAGGTCGCCATTGCTCCCCACGTCTCAGCCCGACCGCAGACGGCTCTGCCACAGTGACCAACAACCGAAAAACCAATTCGGCGAGAGTCGGCGCTGGAGGCTCGGTCGGCTCCGGTCTGTCCCGCCCCCAGTCGCCCAGAAGACGTTTATTTGGTTTTCGGCTCCGCCCGCCTTCCTGAAGAGAAAGTGAGGAGGCAAATTCGCTGTTTTCTCAGTCGTCCTCCTCCCGCCCCTTCGAGTCACGTGATTCGTTTCGTAGGGCCCTCCCGCGCCCAACTTAAACCCGAGGCCAAACTGGCCTGCAGCGACGCCTGCAGGGCGGGTGCTTCCCAGCTCTTTCAGTCTGTTACCTGCTGGGCAAATTCCAAATCCGGCCTTTCACCCAGATGAGTATCTTCCCCCGCAGACCAAGAAGTAAATACTGTATCAGTTTGGTTCTCTTTCCTTGCCTTAATTTTCGCCAAGCACTAATCATGTACTATGCCACTTAATAGACTCGTCTCGTTAATTTTCTGCCTCCTCCAGCTAAAATGTAAGTTCTATGGAAACGGGTTGTGTGTTTTAGTCACTGTTTCTCCCCCAGTTCCTAGAGCAATGCTTGGCCCATCCTGGGCTCTCAGTTAATATTTGCTGAGTGAATGAAGTAATTGTGAAAAATAAGGAAAATACACAGAAGGATTAAAAAAAGAAAGAAAGAAAGAAAAAGTGTTTTACCACCACCTCCGGACAAATTCTTAACTGAGATTTCTCCCCCGCCTGCCACACTCCCCATAATTTGTAATCATGCTCTATCTTCAGTTGTGCATCTTGGTGGGTTTTTTAAAGCTTGATATGATAATATAAATATTTTCCTCTGGTATTATAGTGTCTTTATAGTCATTTTAATGACAGCTTTTTAAATACCCCACAGATAAAATGTACACAATAACTTGTTTCCTAACTGTTAGCCTGATTGGTTCCATTTTTTTTTTCTCTATTAAAAGCAATACTGTAATAAACTTTATGCATAAAGCTTTTCTTCATTTTGGATTATTACTTTAGGATGGAGTCCCACAAATAGAATTATTGGTTTAAATTATAAGAGTATTTTTAAGAATCTTGGTGTATATTGTCAAATTGTTTCCCAAAGGTTGAAAATAATCCTAATTGCTCTGAAATCTTGTGTAATTTCTCTACAGAGGCCTCTTCAAGCTGCTTCCTTTGTTCAGCGAATAGACAGCTACTATTATGTGCAGGGAACTCTTGTGTGCTGGATTTACAAAGATGAACAAGGCAGGTAAAGTCTTCCTATCTGTGTCATAAAACTCCAGAGAAATCTTGACTTTTTAAAAAGTAGTTTTCCACTTCTGCTTTTTCATGGCTCCCCACTGTAGACAGAAAGAAAGAAAGAAAGTCAACCACCAAGTAGGCTAGTAAATGCTTTATTCATTGTCTTACTGAGGACTATAGCCCAGCAGCAGTCTTTCAAATTGCTCTAAAGAACTGCTCTGAAGCTTGTTATATATTATGTATACAAATTATGTATATAAAATTATTATATGTACATAAGGGGAAAGGGGTACATGTGCTTGCAAGCAGATCTCCAAATACTTGTGCGTCACAAGGTATAATTTTTTAGAGTTCTAAAAATGAAGGTTTACTGATTTCCACACAGATGTGAGAAAGACCCTTAAGTCATCTTAATACATTATGTTTCTATCATGTCTGATTGTTCAAAAATATTGTTTGAATGCCTCTATTTAACTGGTTTTCCAGTTCTTCTTGTTCTTGATTTCTCCTTGAGGTCACTTGAGATGGTCACAGAAGGTTGACATCAGTCACCTACTGCAGTTTTAGTAAATGCCATTGAGTATTGAACAAATTTTAGACTCCTCAATCTGGCCTTCAAATTTTCTTATGACCTGGACTCTGCCTATCTGCCCAACTCACACACATCCTGGCCTGTCCCCATCACCCCTTAGAATGTACTTTGCATTCCAGTTATTTGACTTTCTATAACAAACCACATGATTTACACATATCTTTATGTGTACATACCCTTTACACCTATCTCCCCCTCTGCTGGTTTTGAGACCTATGGGTGGCTACCTACATTTTTCACAGGCAGGTTCAAACAAGTATAAGAACCTGTTAAAGGGGCAATTCAACAGCACTAGGAAAGGGTACAAGGAAATGTTTAGGTATATCTTCCAGGAACAGTCCTTGTTTCTCATCTCTATCACTACTTATCCACTAAGAAGAATATGACTCTTATCACTTCATATCTGTGCTTGATAACACCTGAAATGCTTTACATCTAGTTCAATTAAATATTTCTTTTTCTCTCATCACTTTGTACACCTATTAGCACCAATTTCAGTATAATTGTTCAATGTCCATTTAAACTGTAGCGTTAGACAATATAACATACACAGAAGTCTGACCAAACAATGTACTTAATAGAAATAAATATCAAAAACATTTGAAATTTCGCAGTTGTCCATTGACAGATGAATGGATAAAGAAGATATGGCATATTATATATACATATATACGTATATATATGGCATATTATATATATACATATATATGTATATATATAATATGACCCAAGCTGAAGGCAGATGCTTAATGACTGAGCCACCCAGTCGCCCCTGGTAATTTACTTTAAAGAAACTAATTCTAAATCTTCTTTTAGTGATAGCAATAGTTACACAATGCATAACACATACAGACAACTATTAAATGGCTTCAGAGGATGTAAGTTAAAGTAGTTCATAAAGTGTAAAGAATTCTACAAATAATACTTTCGTTTTTTAAAATCTAGTTTTTGGACTCTCCCATAGCAATTTTCTCTTCCCCAGTTGCAGGCTAGTTTTAGGGTAACTAGTAAAGTCAACTCAATAGGATATTGGGAACAAACAATATAAAATAAGAGTTTCTTTTTTTTTTTTTTTAAATAAGAGTTTCTATTAGTTACATTATCCATATCTTTTTTCTACTTAATTAAAATGAAGTTAAAGGTTGATAGTATTTATACATTGACTGTTTTTATGCAACTTCTTTCAATATGCAATGACATAATCATAAATATCTGATATAAATATAAATATAACTGTGTACAAATACAGTACAAAGGAAAGCCCCACAAAAAGCTTATTTTCATACCAATTTTCTTTAGGTATCTATGAAAGCTTGCCCTCTGCTTGCTTAATTCTTCTCCATTCTGTATTTTATAAAGCATCAAATTTTTGGCAGTAGGATTTGATGTTGATGGAGTTGTGAGATGTCTCAGCTCTGGAAATCATGGTATTGTTGCTATTATTGTTCACAGATACCATATTTAGGATTTTTAGATCTATTTATAAACCACGGACTCCCTCTTTACAAATAGTTGTTGATTGGCTTTCTTACTCCAGTCATTAACATTGGCTCATTAACCTTCTTCCCCGAGCACCGCCACCAAATGTGTGAGCTGTTATTCCAATCCAGACATCAGCAGCTCTGCTTTACTGAAAGGACTCGTACGGTTCAGCCTTAAAATATTATTGATAATATTTTTAGTCACCCTGTTGAATTAGCCATTATAACATTCACTGTAATTTGCAATACTTATTATGTGGTACACTATGCTACATGTGGTGTATAATATGTATATTATACACAATGATACCCAGTGGCTCACACTCACCATATATGTCTGTCAGAATAAAATATTCTAGAAAATTCTATATAATGGTCTTCCTAATCTATATCTATATTGAGGTACAGATTTTAATATAGTTAAAGGTTATAGACTAGAATATATTAGGTCCCAGTTAAATTTATGGCTGTAAACAATTAGACATGTCACCCTGACACCACATATATTTATTTTATGTCTGCCAGAAGGAGGTAAAGAGGCTCTTAATCTTTTTCTTTTTTTTTTTTTTTTATGCCATGGACTTCACTGGCAGTCTGGAAAAGGCTTTGCAGCCCTTCTCAGACTAATCTTTCTAAATGTATAAACTACATAGGGTTATATTTTAAACAGTTTTATTGAAACTGTTCTATCCTTGAGTCCCAGATTAAAACCCTCTGAAGCTTTACAGATACTTAATTTTGCTCAGGCTGCTATGACAAAATATCACAGACTAGGTGGTTTAAACAACAGAAATTTATTTTCTCACAGTTCTGGAAGCTAGAAGTCATGATTAAGGTGCCAGCAAATTTGGTTTCTTGTGAGGGCTCTGTTCCTGGTTTGTAGATGACCATCCTCTTTCTGTATCGTCATAAGGCCTTTCTTCAGTGAGTGTGTGTGTGTGTGTGTGTGTGTGTGTGTGTGTGTGTAGGGAGAGAGAGAGGGAGAGAGCACAAGCATGGGAGCTCTCTGGTGTCTCTGCTTGTAAGGACACTAATCCTATTGGGTCAGGGCCCCACCCTTATGACCGCCCTTCACCTTAATTACCTCCTTAGAGGCTCCATCTCCAAACACAGTCACCCTGGGAGTTAGGGCTTCAAAATACGAATCTGAGGGGGGATGCAAATATCCATGCCAAAACAGTACTACAGGAAGTGAACAATAGTTTTCCATTCTCTTTCTCAGAAGTTCTTGGAGATTAAAGTGCTAGGACTCTGAGAAACAGAAAACATCTAGGGATTCTAGTAAATGAAAGACACCTAAGCAACCCTAAGAATACTGAAAAGTAAACACCGTTTTTACATATATTTTGATACTATCATGGTTGACTTGATCAAAGCATTTTTGCTGGAGTTAGTCTCAGAATAGTCTCAGAAGTTAAGGGATAGAAGGAAGAAGCATGATCTGTGACACAGATGGACAATAATTAAGAGCCAGTCAACTAACTGTACAATACTTATACATTATAAAATGTAAATAACTCTACAAACATTACCGACTCTACTTTTTAAAATCTATTTTTAAAATTATCCTGTGACAATTTGCCTTCCCCCAGTTAGGGGAGTGTGAGTAAAAATGTAAGTATTGTAAAAGACTGAAAGAAGATTTAGAACTAGGACAATCAGAGAGCCGTTGTGTAGCTCAGTTGGTAGAGCAGAGGACTGTAGGTGGTGATGGCTCGAGGTAGGACAATCAACTGAGAAGAGAGGCCCAATAGAGTTTATTATTCAGCTAAAAGGGCAGAATAGGGGGCAGACCTGGACCACAGATTAGCTTCTGAGGACAGAGAGGCAGCCAACCTTGGGCATAGCCCCTTAGGTCTCCCCAGGACATTTCTGTGCCTTGAAGGGAATCTCAGAAGCAGCTCTTCATTCTTTTGCCCTTTCTCACTCTGACAGCCTGACAGCAAGACCCCCTTGGTTTTGTTTCTGTGATGATAGTAAGAACACTACAGACAGACTGTAATGAGACAGCAGATGGCTCAAAGAGCTCCCATTAGGGATGAAGTTAATTTGGGCATATCAGTGGTATTTGTGGGACCATCCTTTAAACTTTCTAAAACACAAATTATTAAACTGCATGTGTTGGAAAACCACCCCTTCAAACCTCTGTCAGCGGCTAGCCAAACTGAAATTTGGAAAACGTGGCTGAAGCCTTTGGCCACCCCTCAGAATGTGGATAAGAGCTTCAACGGGTGCTAAAAAATATTTTTGTGTAGTGATGGAGGTCAAACATTAGAGAGATCTTTGGCACTGGGACCACTTGGGGAGATTCCAAACTGACACATTGGCATGGATTTGCTCATGACATCCAGCCTATGCTGGACGGAGACCAGACTATACACCTCACCCTCTGGAAAGAAGAACAGCCTCAAGGGCTGACCCAGAAAGATGAATTGTCGTCTGCAGTTGCCCTGAAAAGCCTGACCCTAGGAAAGGAACTTGATAAGTAAATTTTTGGAAGATTTGGCCAGTGCTTATTGTTTGAAATCCAGGAGGTGATTTGCTGCCCCGAGTTCTAGTGGCAATCCCATCCACCTGCTGGAGTCCTGAGTCCACTCTCTTTGTGGGAAACCATAAGCCTGCTGGGAGTCAGTGCTTCCTCCCAAGTCAGGAGCTTAGGCTTGCATACCTTTTCTTAGCTTCATGCCTAATTTCTTTAAAAATTTTTGTTGCTTTTGTAGAGATATCTTTTTCATCTGTTACATTTAAATTTGAAAAACCACCTGTGGTTAGTGGTAGTCATTGAACAGCTCAAGGCCAGACCCTCCCTTACGGTGTGGAACCCGTGCTTTAATAGTGGGTGTCTTTGCTTTGCACCTGGCTTTCATGGCACTCTTCACATTTCACCTGTAGCTGTGATATTTGCTCTACGCTTGGAAAAAAATGCCCTTTATTCCTAGTTTGCTGAAAGTTTTTACCATGCATTATCATTGAACACATAAGTGTGTCTCTGCATCTATTCAAAGGATTGTATTATTTTTCTCCTTTACTTTTTTGGTGTGGTGATTTATACTGATTGATTTTTTTCTGATGTAAAACCACTGTTGTATTTCTGAGATAAATCCTCCTTGACTGTGATACATTTTTAAAATACACTGTGGTATCTGACTTCATAATATTTTGTTTAGGATTTTTGCATCTATGGATAATACTTCTGAGTAATATTAATATCGACCTAAAGGTTTTGAATACTGTCTTTGGGTATAAACATTGCATCATTAAATGAGTTGTGGAGTTTTCCCACTTTTCTGTCTTCTGAAATATGTTTAAAAAGGGAGAGGGGCTTCTCTGTTCTTTGAAAGTTTGAGAAAATTTCCCTGTGAAATCATCGGAGGCTGCTTTGGTGGTGAGGAGGGCAGGTGTTTAAAAATGTCCAATGCCATTCCCTGATTTTGGGGGTTTCCCATTTTTTCTTGAGTTGCTTTTGTAATTGATGTGGTTTTTTTCTGTATACTTTTCATTTCCTCTAAGTTTTTAAAGGAGCAGTGTGTTGAGAGTGATACTTTGCTGGAGTCAGGATGGGCTGGGGAAGGTGGATGGGTATCCCATTAACATATCACCCTTCTTTGCCTATCAGTGGATGCAAGATAACACTGGTACTATTTTCCTGACGCCTCCAAGAATCGCCCCGCCTCCGGCCTCATTCACGGAAACTTTATTCCAAAGAAAACTCAGGAGGGTCACGTGATGAAGGAAAGCCCGGGCTGTGGGTTGTCTAATTTGGGATCCCAGTTTTTTCACCACATCTTTATAACGAGGTAGTTTAGGTTCTTGGATTTGCAAACCTAATTTGGATGCTCTGTCTCCTTCGGGCAATTGGAGCTGTCGCTGGCCTGGGAAGTCTTCGTTTAGCCCCACCCAAGGGTACCCCACCGAGGCCGCCCTAGAGCAGCCTCAAAGAATTTCTGCGCGGAGGGAACGGAAACCCCTCCCAGGTCCGGGCCGGTCCTGCCTCTCCCCGAGGAGGTGGGGGTCCAATGGTGACCAGACGGCGCGTGGACGCGAAGTGACATCGCGCAGGTTTGGGTAGCCTAGAGCAGTGAACAGCCTTCCGCCCGGGCCGGCCCGCCTGCTGGCCTCGGTCCCGGTCCCCTTGACCTAGGTTGAATGTCGCGGGCAGCCACGCAGGTGGGTGCTGGGCTCTGTCCAGTTCAAGAATCCACCTGCTGGGGCGGCGCGGGCGGCCCTAGTCCCGCGGGAACCCAACTGTGCAGTCGCCCAACTCCCGGGGGCGACCGTGGGCGAACTCAGGGTCCCTGCGCCGGGCACACGCCCCTCGGATTTCAAGTCCCGCCTCCGGCAGGTGTGGGTGCAACCTGTAGGTGGCTTTGGGCGGGGGACTCTTTCTGTCCGGGCGGGGCGGTGCTGGGCACAGCATCAGAGCACCTGGCTCCGAGAAGCAAAGCGAAGATTCAGAGCTGGTCCCCGCCGTGGCCGAGGGTCCCGCAGCCGCTCAGTCTGTCTTTCCCACCGGAGCCTCGCCCGGCTGGTGTCTGCTGGCCGGCCACGAGGGGGTGGTGTGCCCTAATCCTTCTTCCCCGATGCCGCGGCGGCCAGCGAGGACTTTGGGTCTTGGGGGTCCCAGCCCAGAGCGCCGCACCCCTCTCCCCGCCCCTCCGGAAGCTGCGATTGGCCACTAGCGGGGCTCAGGTGGCCACTTGAAAGGTGGCCGCTTTCCTCCTACGGCTTAGAAGCCTTTCGACTCACACATCTTGGCAGTCCAAAGGTGGGCTCCAGGAATGTTGGAGGACACTGCCCGCTGGAGTGTTCAGGTTTAATGGTCGGCAGGCCACTAGGAAGCCCCTGCCAGCGATGGGCTCAAAATCATTGCCAAATTCCACACAAGGTGGCCACCTACAGGAAGAAATCGAATCGCCACATTTAAGAGCAATCTGGGAGCCGAAGACCAAAGGGGCCTTAGAGCAGTTGGGCTGGTGAAGGCCTGCAGAGCTTACCCAACCCTGAGAGCTTGGGCCCCGAAGGAGAGAGAGAGCAGAAAGTCCATTTGAGATGCCTTTCTCATCAGACCCTAATCAGTAATGATAGCTAGCTCCTACTAGGAGCCAGGCAAAGCTACTGACATTACCCCCTTTAGTCCGGACCATAACCCAGTGAGGTACAAACTGCTACTGTCTCTTCATGTCATAGGTGAGGAAACGGAGGGCCAGGAAAGTTAAGTTGCCCTAGGATATAAAATAAGCAGTAGAGTTAAGATTGGAACCAAAGTCTGACTGATACTAGTCCATGTGCTTATCCCCTTGCTGTGATAATCATAATAAAAGTTAATTCCACTGAGCATTTAATGTCTGCCAAGCACTGAGTGGAATGTGTTTGTAATGCTTTTTTGTTTAAAGATTAATTTAGTGAGAGGGAGAGAGTTGGAGGGGCACAGAGGTAGAGGGAGAGAGAATCTCAAGCAGATTCCCCACTGAGCCCAGAGCCAGCATGAGCTCGATCTCTCCGCCCTGACATCATGACTAGAGCGGAAATCAAGAGTCAGACGCTTAATCCACTGAGCCACCCAGGCACCCCTTGTAATGCTTTATTTAATCCTCACAACAACCCTATAAGGTAGGTGCTATTATTTTTTTAATCTTTTATTTAAATTCAATTTAATTAACACACACTGTATTATTAGTTTCGGGGTAGAACTCAATGATTCATCAGTTGCATAGAACACCCAGTGCTCATTACGTCAAGTGTCCTCCTTACTGCCCATCACCCAGTTACCCCATGTTGTCCCACCGACCTCTCCTCGGTTTGTTTCCTAGAGTTCAGCATCTCTTATGGTTTGCCTTCCTCTCTGTTTTTATCTTATTTTCCCTTCCCTTTCCCTATGTGCATCTGTTTTGTTTCTGAAATTCCACATATGAGTAAAATCATGTGGTATTTGTCTTTCTCTGTCTGACTTATTTCATTTAGCATAATACCCTCTAGTTCCACCCATGTCATTGCAAATGGCAAGATTTCATTCTTTCTGACGGGCGCCTGGGTGGCTCAGTTGGTTAAGCGACTGCCTTCGGCTCAGGTCATGATCCTGGAGTCCCGGGATCGAGTCCCACATCGGGCTCCCTGCTCAGCAGGGAGTCTGCTTCTCCCTCTGACCCTCCTCCCTCTCATGCTCTCTGTCTCTCATTCTCTCTCTCTCAAATAAAAAAAAAAAAAGATTTCATTCTTTCTGATGGCTGAGTAATATCCTATTTGTGTGTGTGAGTGTGTGTGTGTGTGTGTGTGTGTATACATACCACATCTTCTTTATCTATTCCACTGTCGATGGACATCTGGGCTCTTTCCATAGTTTGGCTATCGTGGGCAATACTGCCATAAACATTGGGATGCAGGTAGCCCTTGTGATCACTATGTTTGTATCCTTTGGATAAATGCCTAGTAATACAATTGCTGGGTTGTAGGGTAGCTCTATTTTTAACTTTTTGAGAAACCTCCATACTATTTTTCCAGAGTGGCTGCACCAGCTTGCATTCCCACCAACAGTGTAGGAGGGTTCCCCTTTCTCCACAACCTCACCAACATCTGTTGTTTCTTGACTTGTTGATTGTAGCCATTCTGACTGGTGTGAGATGGTATCTCATTGTGATTTTGATTTGTATTTCCCTGATGCTGAGTGATGTTGAGCATTTTTTCATGTGTCTGTTAGTCATTTGGATATCTTCTTTGGAGAAGTGTCTGTTCATGTCTTCTGCCCATTTCTTGTCTGAATTTTTTGTTTTTTGGGTGTTGAGTTTAAGAAGTTCTTTATAGATTTTGGATACTAGTGAGGTAGGTGCTATTATCATCACTGTTATTTTACAGGGAGATAAATTGTCATAAAGGGCTAAGAAACTTGCTTAGAGTGGGGCGCCTGGGTGGCTCAGGTGGTTAAGCATCTGCCTTCGGCTCAGGTCATGATCCCAGGGTCCTTGGATCGAGTCCCGCATCGGGCTCCCTGCTCCTTGGGAGCCTGCTTCTCCCTCTGCCTCTCTCTCTCTCTGTTTCTCATGAATAAATAAATAAAATCTTTAAAAAAAAAAAAAGAAAGAAACTTGCTTAGAGTTACATGGCTAATCACTGGTATAGTTGGAGTTGAGCCCAGGCATACATAAGCCCAGGCACACACCAAAGTGCATACATAAACTAGCTACCATGTTCTAGTGCTCACCCTATTACAGATGCCTCAGGCCAACTCTTCCCAAGGATTTCATCTGAGATAAGCTAAGGAAGAGTGAAAATTCCTGATGCCCTCATGCCCTCCAACCACTATAGCTGATGCCATCCTTTCAACCATCTGCATTATACATTATACTACAATTCCCTGTAACCCCATGATTCCTGTGCACTGTGGGGACAGACGTCATGCATGTCCTGTATCCATGTTACAAGAGACCCCTCTATACACTGCACTGGCCTCATCATATGCACACACAGCTAGGTTAAGAGATTTAGGCAGAATAGTCTTTTCATTCTCTCTGTTTTGCACAAATGTCTGATGCCTAAGTTTATTGCCTACACCCTCCCACCCCTGTTACCAAGTGTACTGAAGAGTCCGAACCTAGAAAATAATATCTGAATGGTTGACTGCAGTCTGGGAACATGAGGCAGGTCCCACTCTCCCACGTGGAAGTAGGACTGCCACCATTTCTCTGTGTTGTTTGAAATAAACATCGTGGTATTGAATCTGTATGGTACAGCCTGACCCAGCCGGCTTTACTTTTACTGTTCCCCAGTAGGGTTCTTGAGGCTTGGGACTTCAAAACCAAAAACCAAAAACTAAAACAAGTAAACAAAAAATGCCAGAAGTGTGCCTTTTGCTACTTCTCCATCATTATGATCTGTAGGGACCCTATGACTTTAAATTTGTGTGTGGAGAAGGTTATAGCCAATGTAAACCAGATTCATAAAATTTGGCTGCCAGTGACTTTGAGGGATGTCTGTCTAATACCAAATGGACAGTAACTGGAGGTCACTTCTTTACTAGCTATGAGGGACTGCTGAGCAGCTTCACACCCCAAAGTACCTATTGTATTGCTGGGTGGCCGGGAGGACGGGAGGGCACTATCTGTGTGTTCCATGGCCAGTACAGCCAGCTTCTGATCAGATAATAATGTTAATAAACATTTACCAAGCACTTAATATGTCCACACAAATTACTCTAATATCCAATCTAGTCCAGTGGCTTCCATGTCATGTAGGGGATTCCTAGGAACCAACCAGGCCAGGGTAATGGAATTAATTCCAGTTGATTACTCTGGGGAGCCCAATGGGGGCCCACAGAAGACATGAAGGGTATCTACCCTCCATTTCTGGGACCTGATATGGCCAAAGATTACTGGAATTTGCTTTCTCTAACAGAGAATTATTTCTGTTTAATTTGTCCCAATATAGCTTTGATAAAAGTAGTTTCTCAACTTTGGTGTTAGAACCACCTGGGGACATTTTCAATAACTCCACACCCAAGCCACACTCCAGACTGATTAAGTTAGAAGGTCTGGGAAATGTAACCCAGGTATCAGTATTTTTGAAAGCCCCTCACCGCCCCCCCCCCAACCAGGTAATGTCAGTGTGCATCCATTCTTCATAGTTTTCCTCTTAAAAGTGACTTACAGTACAGGGCACCTACAGGACCTCTTAGGGCAGAGGCCTGTGGGCTGGGAACCTCAAATGTTCTGGAGAGAGTATGCTGATCTGACTGAATTAAAAGAGGCAAGTTCCAATATGTTTGCTACAGATCAAATCAGATACCAATTTTGTAGGATCACTTTATACAGAGGAATATAGACGTGTGGAGGGCATTCCAGGATGGAGGTAAATTGGCCTCTGTCACATGATGGAGGTTGAGCCTGGGCCTTGGCCCCAAAAGTAGTCTCATCTGATAACCAGCTATAAGCTGCCTTTTGATTATCCTTGAACTTTAAGAAAATACACACTGGGTGTTATATGCAAACAATGAATCATGGAACACTACATCAAAAACTAATGATGTATGGTGACTAACATAACACAATGAAAAGAAAAGTAAATGCACACCCAAAGTGAACATCTGGTTTGGGCTGTGCTATGGGGATCAGGGAAGAGTCTAAGACTGGACTGGTAGAAGATGAGCAAGAGCCTTGTTTAGGATGATAAGGTGGCTGGATACTGCAGGAGAGTCTGCACTAGCATGAACAAAGATCACAGGCAGGGCAAGGAGCAGGGTCCAGAGCCAGAAGTGGCAGAAATATAGTGGAGTCAGAGACTGACTAGCACCTGCATGAATTCCTCTGCCCTGGAGACTTCCCAAGTCCCCATCACCACTGAAAGTGAGGCTGGAAGTTCTATATGAAGGGGCGGGGGTGGAGAGATGGGCAAAGAGGCATTATTATTTGGGGATTGACAATAGCCTGTACTGAGGAGCAGGTGAAGCCTGCCACATATTGGTATCATCCAATAATTCAGGAGTATACCTCAAGCCCTACTCCAATTTCCCATTACAACAAAGACCCGCTCCCAACCATATGTAAGTTTCTCTTTGGCCTCAAGTGTTGGCTAGACATCTTTCTGGTTGCTGCAGGGAAGAAAGTGCATGAGCATTCTCTCCCAACAAGGTATCCTGCGGACCAGAGCTCTAAGACATCAGGACACTTTATATGTAAAACATCATATATTAGATAGTAACTTCTTTGAATAAAAGGCTGTTCCCTGGCTGGTGCATTCATGACTAGTAATGACCAAATAAAGCTTGTGCTTGTCATAATCCATGTTATCTTTGAATATTTTGTCTCTAGCCTCCCTGAAATAAAACACTGGGGGAAAAGAAGTCAATAACCTCTACTGAGAGAAATAGTGTCATTTTGAAACATCTGTAACATACCACCTATTTACGTTTTTCAAAATCCTCGCCAACAGAGTCACACTATCCCTCTAGTCATAATTTCAAGCACTTTGTCTCCATAGTGATGATTCAGGCTCCTGTTGCCATGGTGATCATTCTATGAGCTAAACACTTCCATCAATCCTTCCCTTCCTTCCTATTACTGTTGTCAATTCTGCAATCCAGGCCCTTACTATGTCTTCAGTACTTAGCACTGGGCCTGACAAATAATAGGTGGTCAATGTATTAAAATAGCTCTTACCATCTCCAGGCTCTGTCCTGTGGGGTTTTATGCTTTATCTTCTTTTTTTTCCCTTTACTGGAAGGTTTAAATTGCCAAAGCAAACACATCCTCATTTTAGACCACTCAAACAATATAGACGCCTACAAAGTTAAACATTCCTCTCCTTACAAAATAAATTCTGGCCGGGTCAATGATTTAAACATAAAAAAACTATAAAAGTTCTAGAAGAATTTATAATCTGTGATAAGCAAGATCATTTCAAGAGCAAACTCCAGAAGCCATCAAGAAACAAAATAAATATACTTGACCATGTAAACATTTCTAAAGCTGCATGGGGAAAAATGCCATAAATAAAGCCAAAAGACTAATGAAAAACTGGGGAATGTATTTACAAAGAAAATGGTAAAAAGTTGAACTTCCTTAATTATCAAGGAGTTTATATGAATCAGTATGAAAAAGATGACCAAGCCAGGAGGCAAATGGTCAAAAGAAACTAATGTTTGCAGAAAAAAAGGAACAATAGTCCAGAAGGCAAATGACAAGATGTACAACCTCACTCATAATTAAATAAACGCAAATAAGCTACAGTGAGTAAAGAGATGAGATGTTTCGCTGATCTGATTGGCAAGTATCGATGTTTACTGATGACTACTTCTGCAAGACTGAGGAGAAAATGAGCACTCTCATAAATTGTTGGTGAAAGTGTACATTGGTGCATTCTTTCTGGAGGATAATTTGACAATATCTGTCAGAACTAAAAATGCCTACCTTCTTTTACCATTAATCCCTCTGCTTTAAATTTACCCAGTATATATCGTTGCAAATGTTTAGGAGAATGTATGTACTAGAATGTTTATTGGTACATTGTTTTGAAGCAGCAGACGATTGGAAATATTCAGTATTCAAAAACAGGCATCAAGTTAACTAAATTGCAGTAAACGCATATGATGAATGAGGATGGCCCTGAGAAAAGAATAAAATAGTTCTATATCCTCAAGGGTCAAAACAGCAAGTTGCAGGACAGTGTGTAACATTTTTACAAGAATACACAGATGTATATATGACATGAATTATGTGCATTAAAATATTTTTGGCAATAAATTACAGGAAACAGTTATCAGTGGGATGTGAGCTGGTGTGAAGAAAAGGAAAGAAACTTTCACTTTCATTTTATAGATTTTACTTGATAAATTTTCCATCTTATACATGTTTCATATATAACATTTAAAAAACTGACAGCAGGAGTTTCCTTTTCTCTACTTCTCCAATGCAATGCCCAGAGATACTTTTTACATTCAGTTTTTTTTCTATATGCAGACAAGAAGGATACAAATATGCATTTTTGCATATGCACAATTACAGTGTTTTGTTCTTACAAAAATGGGATTTATATAGTTCTGCAATTTGCTTTTCTTAATTTATATGTCATTCACATCCTTCCATGTAAAGACATACTGCATAAAATTTCATAGCTAAGTAGCTGCCCACACTCTCTGATTCATTGATTGAGCACATGTGCATTAAACACCAAACAGATGCTAGGCCTTGTGCCAGGCAAATGAGAAGGCAACATTGAACCAAACACAGTCCCAGAGGAGATGAATGAGTAAATGCCTGTGGTCAAGGTGATCAGTGCAATGAGTGCAATACCTCACCCACCTTGGTATTCAGGGGACTTCTGAGCCTGGAACAGTGTAGAGGTCTGTGTTTCCCTCAAGCACCTCAGAAGTGCATGGACAGAATTGTCTTCATTCTAGTGTGTGTATGTTTGTTTAAGTAGACTTTATTTATTACAGCAGTCTTCACAGCAAAACTAAGCAGAATATACTGTTTCCAAATACCCCTTGCCCCCATATGTACATAATGTCCCACCCCCCATCAACATCCTGCATTAGAGAGGTACATTTGTAACAATCATTGTACTTGCCCTTATCAGCCAAGGTCCATAGTTTACATTAGGGTTCACTCTTAGTGTTGTACATTCTGTGGGTTTTGAGAAATGCATAATGACACGTATCCATCATTATGGTACTATACAGAATAGTTTCACTGCCTTAAAAATCCTCTGTGCGCTGCCAGTTCATCCCCTCCCTACCTCCTAATACCCGGCAACCACTGATCTTTTTACTGTCTTCATAATTTTGCCTTTTCCAGAATGTTATATAATTGGGATATACAGTATGTAGCCTTTTTAGATTGGCTTCTTTCATTTAGAAATATACATTTAAGTTCCCTGAATGTCTTTTCATGGCTTGATAGCTCATTTCTTTTTTAGTTCTGAATAATACTCCATTGTCTGGGTGTGCCACGGTTTATTTATCCATTCCCTTACATCTTGGCTGTTTCCAAGTTTTGACAATTATGAATAAAGCTGCTGGAAATATGTGTGTGTAGATTTTTGTGTGAACATAAATTTTCAACTCCTTTGGGTAAATACCAAAGAGTACAATTGCTGGATTATATGGTAAGATTATGTTTAGTTTCGTAAGAAACCACCAAACTTCAAAAGTGGTATAGTACAGTGTTTTTTTTGAAATAACTTAGTCTCACCCTGAGTAGTACCCATATGAGGTATGCTTTTAGAGACTCCAGAAAACTTTCCTGCTTGATGAATGTTTTCCCTCTAACTGAAGATGTCTCTCCCTCTGCCCTTATGTTTCATCTTCTTAGTTTGAGACTTTGAACTCTGTCAAAATGCAAAACCCTATATGATCGGTGACAATTTTCATTGTCATCAATTAGATATACCTTGAATAGGAATAAACATTCTGAAAGTTTTGATAAAGCAAAATGGAGTGGAGGTTAAGGGAAAAGAACAGTATCTATAACTGGTCCATATTCTTCCTCTCCTGGGAATGTTTGCCGCATCCAGGAAGAGATATCTGTCCTATTTAGTAAGTGGGGAAGGAGCTAACAGTCACCAGGCATTGGACTAGAATGGGGGATACAGCAGTGAAGAGGGGCAGTCTGTGTCCTTGTGCAGCTCACCACCCAGGCATGTACAAGCAATTTCGATACAACATGATAAATACTATAATTGCAAAAACCATTTGTCGTTGATTTTCAAATAGTCTCCTTAGTTGTCAGTTGATGTGTCAAATCATGTGTTGCCCTCTTTGATGCAGAAAACATGGTGTGCACTAACAGAGGAATAAAAACACCACAAAAGTTCAGTGGTGAAACCAGAATGGCTAAAATTAACAAGTCAGGAAATGACAGATGTTGGCGGGGATGTGGAGAAAGGGGAACCCTCCTACACTGTTGGTGGGAATGAAAGCTGGTGCAGCCACTCTGGAAAACAGCATGGAGGTTCCTCAAAAAGTTGAAAATAGAGCTACCATACAACCTAGCAATTGCACTACTGGGTGTTTACCCAGAGATACAAATGTAGGGATCCGAAGGGGTACGTGCACCCCAATGTTTATAGCAGCAATGTCCACAATAGTCAAACTATGGAAAGAGCCAAGATGTCCATCGACAGATGAATGGATAAAGAAGAGGTGGTATATGTATATATAATATATATATTATATATACAATGGAATATTATGCAGCCATCAGAAAAAAAATGAAATCTTGCCATTTGCAACGACGTATTACGCTAAGCGAAATAAGTCAATCAGAGAAAGACAAGTATCATATGATCTCACTGATATGAGGAATTCTTAATCTCAGGAAACAAACTGAGGATTGCTGGAGTGGAGGGGGGGTGGGAGGGATGGGGTGGTTGGGTGAGAGACATTGGGGAGGGTATGTGCTATGGTGAGCGCTGTGAATTGTGTAAGACTGATGAATCACAGACCTGTACCTCTGAAACAAGATAGTAGGAAGGGAAAAATGAAGGGGGGGAAATCGGAGGGGGAGACAAACCATGAGAGACTCTGGACTCTGAGAAACAAACTGAGGGTTTTAGAGGGGAGGGGGTGGGGGGATGGGTTAGCCCAGTGATGGGTATTAAGGAGGGCACGTATTGAATGGAGCACTGGGTGTTATACGCAAACAATGAATCATGGAACACTGCATAAAGAAATAATGATGTATGGTGACTAACATAACATTAAAAAAAAAAAAGTTCAGGGGTGAGCATGACTTACTCAGCCTGGAGGGTCTGAGAAGTCTTCACACAGGAGGCAAAATAACTCAACCATATATGTGACTTTTCCTAGCACAGGGACAGACAGAGCTTTTAAGGCAGACAGGTCAGTATGTGCAAAGGTGTGGAAGGGGGAAAGAGTATGGTCTGTTCGGAGGAAGAAAAAGTGGTTCAGGGTGGCCAGAGGAAAAGGCGTCTGTGTTGGTGGGGGAGTGGTGGTCAGAGAAAGGATTAACGGGGCAGCATGTGAAGGACTTTCACATCATGGGCAGGAAATTGACCTTGTACAGCAGGTCTGTGCTGTCCAGTAGGATAGCCACTGACCATACATGGCTCTTGAGTATATGAGATGTGGCTAGAGCAACTGAGGGGCAGAATTTTTTAAATTTAAATATGAAAATAGTCTAAAATAAATAGAGGTAGATTACACATTGATAATATTTTAGATATGGTGGTTTAAATAAAATACATTATTGAAATTAATTTCACCTATTTCTTTTTACTTTTAAAAATGAGGCTGGGGGTGCCCGGGTAGCTCCATCGGTTGAGCCTGTAACTCATGATTTCGGCTCAGATCACGATCTCAGTTATCATGAGGCCAAGCCCTGAGTCAGGCTCCTTCCTCAGTACAGTGTCTGCTTAGGACTTTCTCTCCCTCTCCCTCTCCCTCTGCCCCCCACACCCCCGATCTCAAATAAATAAATAAATAAATAAATAAATAAATAAATAAATCAATCTTTTTTTTTTTTTAATGAGGCTACTAGAACCTTTAAAATTACATATTTGGCTCATGTAAAATTTATTTTGGACAGTGCTGCTATAGACAGATGGGAGCCATTGAGAGTTTTTGTGCAGAGAAAAGAATGTAATCAAGTTGGGGTTTTATAATTACAAGGGGAGTAAAGGATGGCTTGGTGGGAGAGTGCACCCAGGAGTAAGGTGACTAACCAATGAGAAGGCTATTGCTATAGTTCACTTAAGAGCCAATAAGGACCTAAATGAGGTAGTAGGGCTGGAATGGGGAGGGGGGCTATATTGAAAATACATTTAGGAAGGGAAGTTGGAATGGCTTAGTAATGGCTCTGGGGGTGTGTTGTACAATAAAGAATTAAACTTTTGTTCCTCGTTCCTGGGAGGTAACCTCAAAACCCTGTGAATCTCCCAAGTGATAGGAGTATCTTTGGTATTCATGGTGGACCCCTCGGACCACACCTGAGTTATGCCAATGAGGTGACTCACAGTGGGCCCCTAGATAGTTTCAGGATGGGGGCTGGCCATGCCAGAAAGACCAACCACATGATTGGGGGGTTGGGGCTTTAAGCTAAGAGATAGCAGCAAGACCTCCTAACCTTGGGGAGGGATGGAGGGGTTAGAGACAGAGGTCAGTCACATGGCCAGTGATTCAAGCAGTCATGCCCGTATAATAAAGCCCTAATAAAAACTCTGGACACGGAGGCTTGAGGGATCTTCCTGCACACTGGTGGGTTGGAAGGGTGTTGCGTCCTGAGGACACAGAAACTTCACATTTGGGACCCTCCCAGACCTTGTACTATGGTCTCTTTTGGGGACTTTTCCTGATTTGTATCCTATATAATAAATATAATCAGAGCTATAACACTTTCCCGAGTTCTGTGAGTCATTCTAGTGAATTATCAAACCTGAAGGGGTTATGGAAAACCCCTCAATTTTTAGCCAGTGTGGTTGGCATCTGAAGTGAGAGCAGTCTTGGGGGAGATGTGCCCTTAACCTGTGAAATTTAACCTAATTTTGTTAAGCAAGTGTCAGGGTTGCATTGCAGGGTGAAAGAGAACAGGTTGAGGATGACTCCACAATTTCTAAATTAAACATAAAGGGAACTCAATGGGAGATGCAGGTCTGAGTCAGAGCAGGGAGGATGGATTGAGTGCTATTCCTGTCAACTTTGAGGAGTCTATTGTCTTCAGGGTTGAGATGTCTAGGAAGCTACACAGTTGGAGTTCAGGAAAGAATCTGGGCCACAGAAGAAGATTTAGGAGTGCCCCATATTCAGGATGTTGAAATAGGAATTTTTCTGCCTCTGTGTCCTCTCAAGCCCTTGCTCCTTCCATCCACTGCCCCCCGGCTAAACAGATTTTCCTGTACCTTTGCCTTTCCTATCAAAACTCCACCCAAGTTATTCCTTCCTTTTCACACTCTTCCCACTCTGGCCTGAGGTGACCCTTAAAACTGTCGTCCTGCCCAAGTATTGAGCCAATGATCTGGAGAGGGTAGATAACCAGGTGGCTCTAAGCACACCCTCCACACCCTGCATGCAGCTCACGTCTGCTGTCTCCGATTTTCATCTGATAATCTGCCTCCCTGACTCTTGCCTTTTTCACCTGTTCCTCTGGATGGGGAGGGCACAATTTTGAACCTTTGCATGGTTAAGTTTGGCTTCTCACTTATACAGTATATAACATGATGAGATAGTTCATTATTTTAAATGCCAAAGGCATTCATATTTTTTTCCAAACAAGTATTTGAGCACTGAGTATGTGCTTAGTGTTAAAGATATAAAGATGAAAAGGCATGGTTGCTATGTTCAAGGAGTTTACATGTGTCTGAGGGAATTCAAACACATGCTAACCAAATTCTTTTGACTATGTGATTATGTATAAATTATATTTGAGGAAGTTATCTAATATAAATCCATTTTATAAGCTGACAAGTGTTAGTATATTCAAGATGAGTCATGGATTTTTTGCTGTCTTCTCAAGCATTTGTCCATAGAATAAGCTGGATTTCAGAAAATTAAATATTTCTTCATTTTTGGTTTTTCAATTGACACCAAACATTTATTTCTTTGTTTGTTTAGCATTTTTATGTCCTATCTATCTATCTATCTATCTATCTATCTATCTATCTATCATCTATCTACACTAGCTTTTCCATACCCAACCCCCTTTCCCGTTGCTCTGGCATTACTGTGAATACGGACAAGTGGTCTAGGGAAAGAAAAAGTTATTCTGGGACAAGCTCCTTAGAAGCATAATGCAAACAGATCTATAGCAGTTCCAAAGATCACCACTTACGTCAAAGGATGATGCAAGAATCAGCTCTAGTCCCTTGCTGCTTTGGACTGTTCAAAACTCAGCAGGATTAATATTACCTGGGAGCCTTGTTAGAAATGCAGAGTCTCAGGCCCTACGAAAACCTACTGAGTCAGAATCTTAACTTTTTTTTTTAAGATTTTATTTTTAAGTAATCTCTACACCCAACATAGGGATTGAACTCATAACCCTGAAATCAAGAATCACAGGCTCCACAGACTGAGCCAGCCAGGCACACCCAGAATCTGAATTTTTAACAAGATCACTAGGTGATTCAAATGCACAATAAAGTTTGAGAAGCCCTGCTCAGAGAATTTCATGTGGAGTTTTGTGAAATGTCATTATTATGCCAGGGAAATTAAAATTCAATTCCATTGTAAACACTGACTGCTTGGTAAAGACTCTTCGTGTCGTGGTGAGCATTTTTAATGAGCCGCTGGAGAGAAGAATCTACCTCTGGCTCAAGCTTCTCCCACCTTAGAAATAGAGAAGAATCTTGAAAGAGGGATCTTTGCTCAGCGCAACTGTACAAAGATGAGCTGTGCATTCACGGTGGCCCTGAGCAAAGTGAACTCAATTTCTTGATGCTTCAGTTTCTTAGAATGGAGTTTGGGGAAGAAACATGGTCCGATGAGCAACAAGACCCACCCATCACTACCTGAATGTCAGGACTGTTTTAGAGCCCAACGTATCCCCTCCTTTAGTGGCTTAAGAAAGCAACTTTCCCTGGGTTCAGAATTCAGATTTTCTTTCTTTGGGTTTCAGCTCTTAATGGTTTTGCCTGGGATTTAGATTTGTACCTTCTTTTGAATTAAGTGCCTTCAGACTTGGGTGCTAATGGTTTGGTTTGCTACTTGGGACTTGATTATGTTGTAATTATTTAGTCACTCTGGGGAACCAGGAGCTCACAGAAAGTGCACTGATTAAGAAACATGGGTTATAGTTCCTGCTGTGCCCCTGTATTAATTTCCTGTGGCTGCACTAATTCACCACCACAGTTTGAAGACTTAAAACACCAGAAATTTATTCTCACACAGTTCCAGAGGACAGAAGTTGAAAATCAGTCTGCTGCAGGATGTGCTCACTCTGAAAGTTCTAGGGAAGAACCTTCCTTGACTCTTCCATTTCTGGTGGCTCTCCGTGTTCCTTGGCTTTAGGCTACATAACTCCAGTCTCTGTCTCTTGTCTTCAGGCGGCCTTCTCCACTTCTCTGTGTCTTCTCTTCTATCTCTTGTAAGGACATTTGTTATTGGATTTAGGGTGCACCCAGATAGTCCAGGATGATCTCATCTTGAGATCTTTAACTTCATTATACCTTCCAAGATTTTTTTTTTTTCTCAAATAAAGTTACATTCACAGATTCTTGTGGTTAGGACACAAATTCTGGGGGGAGCCATCAGTCAATACACTATGGACCCAGCAAGCTGTGTGGCTCTGGACAGGACCCCTGAGCCTCAGGTTTCTCATCTATGAGATCTCTTTAACTATAGCACTAATATTTTGTGACTCCAAGAGTTTTTTACTTGTGAGCTCTATCACTATGCAGAATAAGACAAATGAAGAAAACACTCTCGCGTACTTATTTTTTTTAAAGTAATCTTTTAAAATCTTTTAATCCTTACGGTTTTCTGTTTTTACATTGATTAATTAAGCAAATATCTGACCAGGACACAATTCTCCGCAAGGTGTTGGAATACAGTGATGAACAAAATAATAAGATTCCTGCCCTCATGGAGCTTGTATTCCATGTAAGCTCATATCACATGCCACTGGAGAAGTGAGGCAATAAAGAAGTAACAAATAAATACTCAAGCTAATGAGATAGCACCACACACAGTAAAGGAAAGAGGGTAATGGAGAGAGGTACCATATAGGCTGACAGGGGAGGCTTCTCCAAGGAAGGGACATTTAAAGTTGAGGCAGTAAAAAGGAGGAGGAGCCAAGAATAGGGTAGTTCAAGAAACTGAAAGGAGGCCAGTGTGGCTGGAATAGATTTTTTGAAGCTTCCATGTGAAAAATGAATGATGGAGGACAACAGTCGCAGCATATGCGAAAAAGCTTGGAGGATTTTAGTTGACAGTATGTCAGGAGTGTGATGTGACTGCCACAGAAGTCCACGTGGTCCTAGACTCTGCTGGCAGAAGTCTGGTCTCTGGCTCAGGGAAGATGATGGTCTTCCACTGGCCTGTGCTGCTGAGAACATCCCCAGGGTGCTGTGTTCCATTCTGGGCACTCGTGTGGTCCAAGTAAAGTAGGTCCATTAAGGACCATCTTGAACTATGCCATATGTAAAAGAAATCCAAATATTGCTCCAAAGGACTTTAAAAATCATGAGCACTGGGTGCTATATACAACTGATAAATCACCGAACTCTACCTCTGAAGCTAATAATACACTACATGTCAATTAATTGAATGTAAACTTAATTTAATTTAATTTAAAAATTACCAGAGGAAAAAAATGTAGATCTTCACTCTAGGTTTTCTGGAAGTCACAATACAGATGTTTATACGAAAAATTAACAGAAAGAAAAATTCTTAAAAATGTCTCATCTCTTGCAGCAAAGTTCCACACACCTGCCACCCTCAGCTTCTCTTCTTTCTGTTGGTGTCCTTTCATGCCCTCCACCCCAGTGCTGCCTCACAAAGCCCCCCTTCAAAAAGCCTGAGCTGGCCATGGCTGCCCCTTCCCCCCTGCCCACTGGTGAGCATATTTCCCTCTGATCTCTCCTGCCGCAACAAGCAGCCTGCTCAGTACAAACAGAGCCTTTTGTCTCACTGCACGTCCTTTAAGATGGCCGTGGAGGGTAACTGTATGAGATATTTAAAAGGTGAAATCAACAGGAATCAGTCATAACATTCTCTGACATTTATTTCATTCTTACCGTGTGTCACGGCCTGTGCCACTCTGTGAAGCAGATAGTGCTCTTATTCTCCCTCAAAAGTGGGGAAACCAAGGCTCAGAGAGGCCCTCTATGCTGTCTAAATTCACAGGGCTGTAAAGTGGCAAAGTTGCGATTTGAGCGGAAGAAGTGTGACTGTGGGCTCAGGTGAGCTAACTGGGATTGGTGAGGTCATCGACACAGCCAGGAAAAATAGGTGAAAGAACAGGCCTTTGGTTCGGGGAGTGCTATGGGTAACGCTAAGTTACTGTTCCTCCATGTTAAAACTCCCAGTTTATTCTTAAGGCTAAATATAAAAGTTGCTTGTTTTCCATTTTCCTACCTTCTTTGTTCAACTGTTAACTCTCATTTTTAGAATTCGATATGCCAAAATCTTCCTGAAGAAATATAAAATGATAGGTGGAGCATGCCCAAAGAAAATACAAATTCAAAAACGAAGCACTGACAGCTTCACAGTTTTGCCTGGTTTCTTCAGCTACTTCCATCCTTAGCAATTGGGGTTGATGGCTTGGGGTACACTCCGGGGCTAAAGAGGGTTCAGACTCTGTGTACCCGATGCAAACTAATTGGGTGGTGCCCAACTGCTTCACATCCCCTGAGTTTGTTAGGTTCTTGGCAGCAATACCTATGATAGGGGATAAACCCTGCTCTCTTCCTCTCGGGGAAAAACAGATGACCCCAACCCACATCAATATGACAGTCATTGGTTATCACAAAGCTTAACTAAGACCTTCTCCTAACAGTTCCTCTTCATAGTCAACTGTGAACAGCTTTTGGACAAGATTCTTCTTCATAGGATGATAACCATGAAAGCAGCCCACCCAGGTTGGGCCTCCCTGGAGAGCAGGTGTGGCTTATAATACTGCATTATTCTTGCATTCTTCTTGCCAGTTCTCGCCTCACACCGCCCTCGTTCTGGACTGAGGCTCCTTTTGACCTCTATGGCACAATCCCAGTTTGTTTTTTATATTCAAGGCCTGAAAATGGTACAGGCCTGGCTTACAAAAGAAAGACAGTTTTAGAATCCTTTGTGATCATTCGCCAGACCAAAAGACTGGCTTTCTATGACCCAGAAACCAGGGCCAAAAGGGGTTTTATTTTGCTGCCTCCTGCCTGGCTCCCCTATAGGGCAACTGGACCCATCAGTCTCAGACAGCGCATTTGTGTCATCATAATAAAGTCACTGATACTCACATGACATCATTCATACACCAGTTTTGTTCTATGGGTCCTTTTGATATTAGAATGGGCTTTTCCTATTGGTGCCAGAGAGACTGTAGCTCTAGTTTTCTTTCTTCTGATAGATGCAAAAATCTCTTCTCTATGCTAAGGCTGCCATATATCTTTCCCCCATTTCACAGATTGGAGAAAGGAACAAGAGCTGAAGTGCATGAACATAAACTCTTAATTGGTCCTTCCTCCTATCCTTCCCAAGGGAACTTGACCCCTGCCTACCCCCTCACCAGGCCATCCACTACCCGCCCTGCAGCCGTCATGACTCAGAGGACAGTGACTTCAACTCTAGCACTTATTCATTTAAGCCAATGACAGACCTAAGACGACAAATTCAGGCTAGCAGAAAGGGCTCGTAATAAATCCTAAAAGGTATGGCTTCTCTTCCTTTCTGGTGGGGTGTGAGCAGAAAATTCCATTGTCCTGGTTGCTGACCACAAAAGGAATCAGCTTTAGGATGAAGCTTCAACTTGGTTGGCAAAGAGCAGAGTTAGAAAGAGATCATTGATAACATAAATTTAAGCCATGGAAACAACCAATTATTGTGACCTGTTCTACATTTTGTTGACTAATAAATTTGTCCATCGTTTTTTACCAGTGTGTGTCAAGATTTCTGGTTTTGTTGTTGTTGTTGTTCTGTTGTTTTGGGTTTGTTTGTTTTTTTTTTTCCTTGTCAAAATGTCCCACTCTGCCCTGTACTTCAGTCTTGTCCACCTCAGGAAATCTATCACTGTCACATCAGTTATTCAAGTCAGAGACCTGGGAATCAGATATGTTTTTACTTCTGCATCATCTCCAGAACTTAATCAATTAGAAAGCCTGTTCACTCTAACCTCCAAAATATCTCCTCATCCATTCTCTACCTCCGTCTCCAATGCCATCATCTTATTCCATTGCCTCTCACATAAAATCCGCAATAGCCCTCTAACTGGTTTCCCTTCTCACTTGCTGGCCTTCCTATAATCTGTTATCCATGCAGAACTCAGAATGATCTTCTTAAAAGAGAGGTCATGTTATTCATCTGTTTAAAACTTTCTAGTGCTTTCTCACCTAGAAAAAATCCAAGTATCTCATAATTATAGGAAAGACGACATCACTATAATAAAGATCTCAAATAGAAGCTTATTTCTCCTTCACATAACAGACAATTCCGCCCCATGAAGGTATTCCGAGATCCAGTTTCCTTCCATCTTCTCACCCCACCCTCCCATAGGCTAGTGTATTGTTTTCATTTGCAAGGTTGGTCACCCAAGGGAAGGGAAAAGAGAGGAAGTTAAAGACAAGCATTTCCCTTCAACCAAATGAGGTGGGTGTGTGCACATGTCCTTTGTTCGTATTCCATTGGCAATAACTTTGGTGGTATGGCCACACGTCACAACAAAGAAGACTGGGATGCTTAGTGTCTGGCTAAGTGCCCAGGTAAAAATCTTTTACCGAGGAAAAAAAGGAAAATAGATTTTGGGAGGATGACTAGCAGCGTGCTGTACTTAATGTGGCCTTCAAGGCTTATTTGACCCCCCTGCAGCTCCTGCAACATCATCTCCTACATCTTTCCTAGTTCACTAATTATGAGCTGTGGTGGCTTCTTTTCTACTCCTCAAACATCCTGAAGTCGTTCCTACCTTAGACCCTGTGTGCTCACTCTCCCTCTGCCTGGAACACTGCCCAATGATCCTCACATCTGGGTTCCTTCTTAATTCCCAGGTAGCAGTGTGAACAGTCTCTTCATCTGAGAGACCTTCTCCAACCTCCCTTCTAAAACTGTCCCACCTCTTAGCCATCAGTGGCTATAACTCTGCTTCATTTTCTTCATAATGCATGAGATCATTTATTTGTTTTTTATTGGTTGTCTCCCTCACTGGAATCTGAGTTCCATGAAGTCAGGGGCTCTATTTGTCTTGCTCTTGTTTACCGAGGTTACAACCTCAGGGCCAAGAATATTGTATAGACATGGTAGGTGCCCAAACAATCCTTTTAAAAGTAAATTGAGGGGTGCCTGGGTGGCTCAGTCGGTTAAGTTCTGCCTTTGGTTCAGGCCGTGGTCCCAGGGTCGTGGTCCCTGGGATCGAGCCCACATAGAGCCCCACATTGGGATCCCTTATCAGCAGAGAGACTGCTGCTCCCTCTCCCTTAGCCCCTCTCCCCACCCCCCCACCCCCCACTGGTGCGCTCTTAAGCACACTCTCTTTCTCACTCTCTCAAATAAATGAATAAGATCTTTTTTAAAAAAGTAAATTGAATAAAAAGATTCGAAGCAATATCTCCCCATCTCATCTCTGTGCAATTACCTTTCAGATCAACATTTAAGACTTTGCATTTTCCCTTCTAATTTTATTTTGTTAGATTTGGCCCATTGCCTCAATCCATAGATCTTTCTTGGGATTTGATTCTGGACCTGCCCACTACCTAGCCTAGGATCAGGACCTGCAGATCCTCCCAGCATCCCAAGCAAGTTGGCAGTCGCCCTCTCAAGCTGTGTTAATGGGCATTCACCATTCCCAGGGTCTTCAGTTTATGTTTCCTTTTCATTTCATCTCCCTTTTGAATATGCGTTCCCACAATCCCTACACTTGTATACAAGCAGGAATTGTGTGTCTTGAGCAATGAAGCAGGATTCAGGACATTTGGGTGCAAGCTCCAGTGTCACTGTTGTCTTTTTTTTTTAAATCACTTCATGAAAGTCATTCCCCTTCTTTGTGTTCTTGATTTTCCCATATGTAAAATAGAGGGGGGGAAAATGCCTTTTCTGCTTTCCTCACAGAGCTGTTCCAAGGATCAGATAACAATGTACATAAACATGCTGTGGAATGATCCAATATTCTATCGAAAAGGAAGGTGGTACTCCAGGACAGCCAAAGCAGATGACAGGAGTCAGGGAGAGTCTGTGCAACGTGGGAGACTGTTGGGGAGCCTGTCTCCAAAATCATCAGCACCCCCACCCCATTTGCTGTACTCAGTAGGGTGTCTTGGCCTTTTCCCTCCAGTTTTCATGTCAAGCATGGAGACACCTCCTCAGAGAAAACATTTTAAAAAATGCCCTTGTGCAAGATGACGAAAGGATGGCCTTGATTATAAAATGCCGCCCCAGCCAGTGTAACCCGTGGCCTTGTCCCTGCACGTGTGGAAGTTTCTCCAGAACTGCCGAAGAGGATTGCACTCACAACAACAACAACAAATCCTTAGAACCTTCTTTTCATATGTTCCTCAAGAGCTCAAATAAATGATGGCTAACCCCAAATCTGTGTGTGCTTAACTCTCCAAATCCTCGAGCTCATCTGACCATTATCCTTTGTGCTCTTCTCTCCTATACTCTGGTCCTTCCATGTGAATCGATGAAGCCAGGCCTGGATCCTCTGCATTCTGCCCTCACTCATTACCTTGCTTGATACTAGGAATTGCAGACCCTGAGCTGGCTGTTGCGAAATTGGCGTACACCGAGAGGGATGGAGGTTGCAGAGGGCTCATAACAGTGGTATTTTCTACCTACCATATTGATTTGTCGCCTTTTAGACTAGAAGAAATTGAGGCTCAGACACAGTGGGGAGGAAGGGAGCAGACACAGCAGACAGAGTCTGAGCACATTTTTAGCTGCTCATGCTCCATCCTCCCCATGACCTGGGTCCTCCAAGCCCCCCAGCTGTCTAATCCTAATGTCTAATGTCTAATCCTAATCCTAATGTCTCTATTTGGTATATGTAGCTTTTACTTGTGTGTGGTTCTCTTGAGCTTGGGGATAGTAACTCCTCGCCCAGGCGTTGGTGAAAATGCCCGCAAGTAGCTGGCCTGTGGACTGCTTGCCGCCTTCATGTCTCACCCACGGCCTCTTCAACCACCTCTATGGATATGAGTCCTCGGTTGAAGTGAGAGCCTGAGGGTAGCAGCCAGTGCAGTGCCCCTCAAGGGTTTCTACCTCCACAGCCTTTCGCCTCTTACCCATCCGTGGCTTCTAAGCAAAAACAGTCCCCATCTCCTGCCCTCCAAACCCCTCCATGCTTGTATGTCATTGTGAAAGGGAGCAGTTTCTTGGCAAGTCCCTTTCAAAAGTTTTCCGAGCTCTGCTCTAGCATAGAGCAACGACGAAAGCCCTGAAGTGACTGAGATCAGTGGTGCTGGCTGAGATGTGTCCTGGCTGTAGAAAGTGTCTGGGCACATTCAGCCACATGGCAGTGACTGGCCCCTAGCCCTCCTGAGGTCAGAGCTTTCAGAACGTCAAAATGATCTCGCTTTGGTTTAGTGAAGCTACCACTAGAGAACCTACAGTGTGCCGTATGCCATAGTGATTTGAAGGATACAAAAAGAATACTTTCAAAGAACTTGCACTGCAGTGGGTGGACAGACATAAAGAGAGATCATATTGAAATAATGTGTTGAATGCAGTGACGGGATGAAGAGTGCTGGGCAGAATGAAACTGGGGCTCTTAGCTCAGCCTGGTGAGAGCAGGGCTTCCTAGAGGACATGACACCCAAACTGAATCCTACAGTGTGCATAAGAAAATGCACAAAGACAGAAGAAGGCATTCTACAATGAAGGCACAGAGGTGCAAAACCACCCAGTGTATTCAAATGCTACAAATGGTTCTGCATCGGAGAGCATAGCAAAGAAACAGAAAAGAGGTAGAAGTAGAAACTGTCAATCAAGCTGCAAAGGCGGGGCGGCGGGGGGGGGGGGGGGGTGGATCACAGAGAACATTGTATATGTTCTAAGGCGCTTGGTTTTGTGTCCAAAAGACTGTGGGGAGCCAGAAAAGCTTTAAGCAGGGGGTGACAAAGTCAGACTTTAGTCTTGCCGTGTATCTTAATTTTGAATGAACTATTTGTTATTTGAGTTTTCTGCTTAGGAAACATTTGCACATATAGAATTTCATAACTGAGGGTCGTTACCAAGATGGGATGTGGCTTGTGTGCTTGCCCTCCTGAATGAACTACGTGCTACTAGTTTTGTTTTTGCTTTGCTTTGTTTTGTTTTGCCTGGATCCAGGGGCCCAGGAACCCATCAATTCATGGCACATAGCCCAGCGCCCCATCCTTTGTGTGCCACGCACCTTCTACTGCAAGGCAGAATTAAGTAGCTCCCTTTCATACCATACAGTTCTTACACTGCGAGTCTTTAGGTAGGTTTTTTTTTCCTTTCCCAAACTGTGAGGAGCATTTGACAGCTTTATAAAAAAATGCTGGTCTCCTAAAGTCAAGAATTTAAAGCATTTTATTTAGTCCTGAATTTCCTTGAGAGAGTAAAAAAATGTGCTGGTAAGTTTCTTGGAATGAGAGATCCATTTGCTGTGATAAAGAGTTGTTTGCCAATTCTTGAAGACTTTTCCCTCTGAAGTACTGAAAGTGGACACAAAAGCCTCCAAAGCCCGCAGAAGAGGTTTCCTTTTCAAAACTCCCCATGACCTGTTCTGAGTGACCAGAGTTTGGATCCTTATGAAAATCCACCTTCACTTAAAAGAATTATTCAAATCTGAAGAGTCTCCTTGGGAAAACGAGCACTCCCCAAGTTCTCATGAGGAGCATCTTGTACATGGTGCTCACTTCTCTTGAGGGAAGGACTCTCAGTAAATAGATTTTTCCCCTCCAGAATCTGCTGAGACACATCTGTCCAGAGACACACGAAAAGATGCTCAACATCACTAATTATCAGGTAAATTCAAATGAAAACTACAGTGAGATACCACTTTACACCAGTCAGAATGGCTAGTATTAAAAACACAAAAAATAACAAGGCCTGGCGAGGATGTAGAGAAAAAGGAACACTCGTGTACCACTGGTGGGAATGCAAACTGGTGCAGCCACTCTGGAAAACAGTATGGAGGGTCCTCAAAACGTTAAAAATAGAGCTACTCTATGACCCAGTAATTGCACTACTAGGCATTTATACAAAGGATATAAACGTAGTGCTTTGAAGAGGCACCTGCACCCCAATGTTTATAGCAGCAATGTCCACAATAGCCAAACTATGGAAAGAGCCCAGATGTCCATCAACAGATGAACGGATAAAGAAGATGTGGTATATATATATATACAATGGAATATTACTAAGCCATCAGAAAGAATGAAATCTCGCCATTTGCAATGACGTGGATGGAACTAGAGGGTATTATGCTAAGCTAAATAAGTCAATCAGAGAAAGACAAATACCATATGATTTCACCCATATGTGGGATTTAAGAAACAAAAGAAGCAAAGAAAAAAAGAGACAGACAAAAAGACAGACTCTTAAATACAGAGAACAAATTGGTGGTTACCAGAGGGGAGGTGGGAGGGAGGATGGATGAAATAGGTGATGGGGATTAAGAGTACATGTATCGTAATGAGCACTGAGAAATGTATAGAATCGTTAAATCATTATATTATACACCTGAAACTAATATAACACTGCATGTTAATTATACTTGAATAAAAAAATAATATTGTAACATCAAGAAAAATCTGTTACTCTGAATTTGCTAAAATGTGTTCAATGTTTTGTCTGAATTCCTGGGTTGAATGCTGGAATGGAAAGAAAGTGTAGTGTCATGGGTAATCTATAGTCAGAAGAGTGTGAGATACTGGTTGCTTAGAAATACTTAATGTATTTTTTTAAATATATATTTTAAAAACCACATACTCTAACATAAAAATTACACATATAAATATATATATGTACATACATATATACACACACAAATATACATACACACACACACACACACACACACATCAATAAACTTTCCATAGCATGTACCAATATTTTCTGGTCAAAAAGTGTCCTGTCAAGGCTTAGGGGTTTAAGGTGCACAGTTCTATTTTTTCATGACCAATGCCACATCCACATACATAAAGATTACAGTCAAATGAGGGTTCCCAGGGACAAATAAGTCCGCAGATGCAGGGTTTCCAGTACCCATGTTAAAGAATGCTGCCTTGCTCTGAAGCCAAGGTGCCTAGAGATGACTCTACCCAAGTGTGCCATCCCTGAGAACAAGAGGTGCTGGCCATCCCTGAGAACAGGAAATGAAATGGATGTGGGACCAGGAAAGAGAAAGCGCTTTACAATGTGAAATGTGGCATGGTGAACTGCAGATTCTCTGGAATCTAGTTAGTTCCCCTTTTCTGCTTGTACAGAAGAAGAATAAAAAGGTAGATAGGGAAGCAAAAGCCCCCAGTTCTATGGAACTTACAGAGGAAGAGCAAAGCCCTTGCCCAACATCAAGTGTTTTTCTTGAAACGATCTAGAATCTCTGGCAACAAAGAAAGCATGAATTATTAGGGGACAGCACTGGAGGTACGATGGAAGAAAGGAGGATAACCCTGAGAAGAGATGAAAAATCCTAAATAACATGGTGACACGGAGAAGGACTTCTGAATTTGGAATGAGCTGAGTATAACCAAGAAGATACACTAGTATGTGGAAGGCGCTGGTGGGATTTTTTATGAATTGTCATGAAAATCGCCTCCCTGATGCCCTGGATAGAGATAGTATCTTGAGGGTTGTTTAGGCCTCTATAAGTATAGATGAAGGATCTTTTTGGGGGGAGGAGTTAAGATGGTGGAGGAGTAGGGGGACCCTAAGTTTGTCTCGTCCCTCGAATGCAACTAGATACTTATGAAATCATTCTGAACACCCAAGAAATCAACTGGAGGTTCTGAGAAAACAAATACTGCAAGTCTCTAAGAAAAGTGACCACCTTTTGGAAGGTAGGAGGTGCAGAGACTTGAATCCAGGGTGATATAGCTGAGTATAGGGCGGTGGGGAGGGAGCCTGTTTAAGGAGGCTACCACAAAGTATTGTAAGTAAAGGAGTGCAAAATCGGAACTTCTAGAAGTCTGCTGCAGTGGGGGACGTGCCTGGCATAAAGTGTTCAGGGGGCAAAGCAGGGCGGGACCCCAGATGTGACACCATGATCTGAGGATCCTCTGGGTCACAAGAAAAACCGGTGGTGCATAAATGTTGCACTGTTCCCAGGCATAGGGGCATGGAAGCCAGCTGAGGACAGTGAGTGTAGACGCTGGCTTTCTGCCGTAAACTGTGAACCGCTGTGCGGTTGTGCGACTGCTGTCCTGGGACCAGTCCAGCAGAAGGTAGAAGCCTGGCGAGACCCTGGGAGGAACAGGAACTTTTATTCTTTAGTTTATTATTACTATTTTTTCAGTTATTTTATAATTTTTTCAATGCTTTTTTAATTTTTATATATATATATACATACACACACATATACATATACATATTATTTTTGGTTTCCTTTCATTGTATTTTATTTTATTTTTATATGTATATGTCTTTTTCATTCTTTCTTATTTTGGGAACTAGTTTCTTTTAATAAGCAGACCAAAACACACCCAGGATCTAATTGTTGTTGTTGTTGCTTTTTCTTTTCCTTTCTTCCTTTCTTTCCTGGACAAAAGGAAGAGATGCAGAATTCACCCCAAAAGAAAGAACAGGAGGTAGTACTCACAGCCAGGGATTTAATCAGTATGGATATAAGATGTCTGAACTAGAATTTAAAACAATGATTATAAGGATACTAGCTGGGCTTGAAAAAAGCATAGAGGACACTAGAGAATCCCTCACTGTAGAGATAAAAAAACTAAAATCTAGTGAGGCCAAAATTAAAAATGCTAGGACCAAGATGTAGTCCGAAGTGGAGGCTATAGAAATGAGGATGAACAAAGCAGGAGAGTGAATCAGTGATATAGAAGATAAAATTATGGAAAATAATGAAGCTGAAAATAAGGGAAAGAAAACTATTAGATGATGAAGGTAGACTTAGGGAACTCAGTGGTTCCATAATGCAAAATAATATCTATATTATAGGAGTCCCAGAAGAAGAAGAAGAGCAAGGAGAGAAGGGCAGAAGGTTTATTTGAACAGATTATAACTGAGAACTTCCCTAATCTGGGGAAAGAAACAGGCATTCAAGTCCAAGAGGCACAGAGAACTCCCCCTCAAAATCAACAAAAATAGGTCAACAGCACAACATATTATATAGTGAAACTTACAAATTACAAAGAGAAAGAGAAAAACCTGAAAGCAGCTCAGGACAAGAGGTCCTTAACCTACAAGGGTAGACACATAGGCTGGTACAGAACTGTCCACAGAGACCTGGCAGGTCAGAAAGGACTGGCATGATATATTCAATGTGCTAAATGGGAAAAATATGCAGCCAAGAATACTTTATCCAGTAAGGCTGTCATTCAGAATAGAAGGGGGAATAAAGAGTTTCCAAGACAATCAAAAACTAAAAGAATTTGTGAACCCTAAACCAGCCCTGCAAGAAATATTAAGGGGACCCTTTGAGCCAAAAGAGAAACTAAAAACAAAGACTAGAAAGGAACATAGAGAATCTATAGGAGCAGCGACTTTACAAGTAATACAAAGGCACTAAATTAATATCTTTCAGGAATTGCTCTGAAAAATAAAATAAGATGGAAATAAGGAGGCAAACCATAAGAGACACTGAACTCTAGAAAACAAACTGAGGGTTGCTGGAGGGGAGGTGGGTTGGGGGAAGGGATATTTGGTGATGGGCATTAAGGAGGACACTTGATGTAATGAGCACTGGGTGTTATATGCAACTGATGAATCACTAAATTCTACCTCTGAAACTAATAAATAAATAATTACTCTGTAAATACATTAAATGCTTCAATTAAAAGACATAAGGTATCAGAATGGATAAAAAAAACAAGACCCATTTTTCACAGAGCTGGAACAAACAATCCTAAAATTTGTATGGACCCAGAAAAGACCCAAATAACCAAAGGAATGTTGAAAAAGAAAACCAAAGCTGGAGGCATAACAATTTTGGACTTTGAGCTGTATTACAAAGCTGTAATCATCAAGACAGTATGGTACTTGCACAAAAATAGACACACAGATCAATGGAACAGAATAGAGAGCCCAGAAATGGACCCTCCACTCTATGGTCAACTAATCTCTGACAAAGCAGGAAAGAATATTCAATGGAAAAAAAGACAGTCTCTTCAACAAATGGTGTTGGGAAAATTGGACAGCAGAAGTATGATGTTGGATCACTTTCTTACACCATACACAAAAATAAATTCAAAATGGATGCAAGACCAAAATGCAAGACAGGAATCCATCAAAATCCTAAATGAGAACATAGGGAACAACCTCTCTGACCTCAGCTGTAGCAACTTCTTCTAGATGGGGCAAGGGAAACAAAAGCAGAAATGAACTATTGGGACTTCATCAGGATAAAAAGCTTTTGCACAGCAAGGAAATAGTCAACAAAACTAAAAGGCAACCTATGGAATGGGAGAAGATATTCACAAATGACATATCAGATAAAGGGCTAATATCCAAAATCTACAAAGAACTCATCAAACTCAACACCCAAAAAACAAAACTCCAGGCAAGAACTGGACAGAAGACATGGGCAGACATTCCTCCAAAGAAGACATGCTAATGGCCAACAGACACATGAAAAAATGTTCATCATCACTCAGCATCAGGGCAATACAATTCAAAACCACAATGACATACCACCTCACACCAGTCAGAATGGGTAAAATTGGCAATTTAGGAAATAGCAGATGTTGGCAAGGGTGCGGAGAAAGGGGAACCCTCCTACACTGTTGGTGGGAATGAAAGCTGGTGCAGCCACTCTGGAAAACAGTATGGAGGTTCCTCAAAAAGTTAAAAATAGAACTACCCTCTGACCCAGCAATTGCACTTCTAGGTATTTATCCAAAGGATACAAACATAGGGATCCAAAGGGGCACCTGCACCCCAATGTTTATAGCAGCAATGTCCACAATAGCCAAACCATGGAAAGAGTCCAGATGTCCATCGGCAGATGAATGGATAAAGAAGACGTGACATATATATATAATGGAATATTACTCAGCCATCAAAAAGAATGAAATCTTGCCATTTCTAATGACATGGAAGGAACTAAGGGGTATTATGTTAAGTGAAATAAGTCAATCAGAGAAAGACAAATATATGATTTCACTCATATGTGGAATTTAAGAAACCAAACAGATGAACATAGGGGAAGGAAAGAAAAGTAAAATAAGATGAAAACAGGGAGGGAGGTAAACCATAGGAAATTCTTAGGGAACAAACTGAGGGTTGCTGGAGGGGAGGTTGGTGGGGGATGGGGTAACTGGGTAATGGGCTGTTAAGGAGGGCACTTGATGTGATGAGCACTGGGTGTTACATACAACTGATGAATCACTAAATTCTACCCCTGAAACTAATAATACAGTGTGTGTTAACTAAATTTACGTAAAAGAAAAGAATCTTTTTTGATTTATTAGTGGATACCTGTTGTTGTTGTTATTGTGTTTTGTCTGCATGGCATCCCATATCCCACTTCTATTAATAGCCCCCTCTCTCCTTTGGAGAAATGTTCTCATTCCACTCTTCAGTTTCTTCCTGATCATAAGTGGACTTGCCATCTTTCTGGCCACAATGATTAGGTCAAAGATGGCACATGACTCACTATGGGCCAATCACAGCCTTTCCTCATTGTCTCATGGGTAAGGCCTTTCACCTGTCTTGTCACATAAGCTGGAAAATTGTGACTCCTGGACTGCTAGTGTCTTTATTCCTGCTTTGTAGAGAAGGTCTGTCCTCACTGGGGAAAAAAATATATATGTAAAAAGATGAGTAGATGTGAGTGATGGACATAGAGAGAATCTGACTACATTAAACCCATATTTTCCCTCACTTCCTACAGCTCTTCTTCCATCTCATGAGCCACCCCAGGATCTTTCTAATAAACTACCTTCATACCCTCCTTTTTTTTTTTTTCCAGCTAGTCTGAATTGGCTTTCTGTCATTTGCAACCCGAAGATTTTGGACTAATATCCCTGCCAAAGGAAAAACTTCAGCTGGAACTCCATGTCTCTCTGTCATGAAGGAATGAGAAAAGCCAGTTTCCAGGACCACAGCAGCAACACCAAGAGGCTCTGGGAGAAGAGGGATGCTAGTATAGCTATTATAAATGAATTCCATTCAGTTAAACAAAGATCTTTGATAAGAACAGTGGTAAACAGCATATATTATCTCTTCAGCTTTGCTCTGCTGGAGACTGAACATCTCCAGAAAAAAAACAAAATGAGCCAGGAAGAATACATTGTTGCTGAACTGTCGCACTAGATTTGCAAACGAAATAGAAGAACACATCTCCTGAGAGCAAGGGTTGTATTTAAAAAGTGTTTTAATATAAGAGACTATAGAGTCTTCTCTGTTTTTGTTTTGTTTTTTTAAAGAGAGGGTGGGGAGGGAAGGAGAGAGAGAGGGAGGGAGGGAGAGGGAGAGAGAGAGAGAGAGATTTATCTTTTTTACAGCAAAAGGCCAGGGAATGGACTATTTGGTTGCACATTTCAATGACACAATTTTTGCTTGTTAATGAGAAACTGGCTTCACTGTAACTCTGAAGTATCAAAGGCTGACCTGACTTCAGAAAAGACTTGTATCTCAATGGTGGTAAAAAGCACACTTTAAAATAGCTTTAAATCAAAGGAGGCATGTGCCTCATTCCCACTTGGTCGCAAGGAAGAAACATGAGATTTTCCCCACATGGTATCGACAAAAGTCTTCCCTGAAAATGTAATATAGCAAGGTCTAAAACATACAGAAAAACTCATCACTTCTAAATAAAGATCTCCTAATGCACTTTGATTTGATTTGCCAAAAGTGAATTCATACATGGCTTTTTAAGAACACTTCATGAACAATGTGAGGAACACCTCTATCCAACACCTTGAATCCTGGAAATGTAGTACCAAAGGTATGCTCTGGGATGTGTGCCGCTAGATGGCGTGCCAGGCTCACTCACGGCCCTTCTCCGGCGCGGGCTTGCCAGCTACCTCTGTTCCTCCTGCCATATTTCATGAGTCATCTCAGACCACCTGACGAGCTTTCAGGAAATGCTTAAAACCAAATTCAGCAGAAAATCTTTCACTCAAATGGTGTGGTAAGTATTATTAGGATGTATCTGTCAAGAGTTTTCAGAACCTTTCCAAAACCTAGTTAAGCCTAATTCTTTATTTCTTGAATTGAATACATATAAAAATGTGACTTTTATATTAAACAAATGGGAATCAACAGGGTGCAAACATAAGATAACATATTTTTCACCACAACTGCCTCATTATAATCCATCCTATGGGTCTAGTCTTTCTTTGCTTCCTGAATAAAACCTGGATCCATAATTTCCTTGGTCACTCAACTAATAAATGGACTTTTGTTCACTTTTAACCCCCAAATAGTCTTATTTCTATAATTAAAATAGTGATTATTTTATAATGATCAAAATATTAACAATATTTAAAGTTAAAGCTTCTTGTTCTCTTTTATCTTAGGCTCATTTTAGTCTAGAAGCTTGCATTAGAGAGAAGTGCATGTACCTCCTAGATTTATCCCCCTTAGCACTTCCATTCCCTCTTTAATTACTCATTTCTCTTGGACCCTCCAGAATTACCGTGTCTATGTGGAGTCATTTTGGAGAGAAGGAGGACAGGTAAGAGCAAAAAACAAACAAGGTCTTTCTTGACTGGCATCAATGCAATATGGCGTTCTACCAAATATGAGTCCACAATCAAAAAAACTACAAAACATATAAGGAAATAAGAAACCATGAGTGAGGGTTAGCAGAAGTAACAAACTTCAAAAACCTATAAAGACTGCAGATAAATTACTGGGTATAAAGTAGAAAATTAGTACACTTAATGTAGTCAAAGAAATAAGAGGGAATTGTCTACAAGAATAAGGAGTTGGATGGTATTCAACAATGACCATGTAAATCTGAAAAAAACTAAACTGAGCTTTTAGAAATGAAAAATTTATTAATTGAAATTAAAACTCAAAGAAGGAAATTAGAGCCAACTGAAAAGAAAAATAGTGAACTGGAAGATAAACTTGAAGAAATTACCCAGAATACAGCACAAAAAGACAAAGGTAGCTTAAGCAATATGGAAGATGGAATGAAAAGGCCTAACATACATTTAATTGGAATTCTCAAAGGAAAGCTTAAAGAGAAGACATATTTGACATGTTAATAACTAAGAGTTTTCCATCATTAATGGAAGATTCAGGAAGCACAACAAATCCCAATCTGAATAAGTAAAAAAGAAATCCACACCATGTTAATTAAACCAAAGAACATGAGAGACAAAAATAAAATCTTAAAAACAGCCAGAGAGACAAGACAGATTACTTTCAAAGGAAGGATAATTAGATTGGTAACTGACTTACAAGCAACAATAAAAGCCAGAAGAGAATACACTAATATCTTCAGTGTGCCAAGGGAAAATAACTATTAGTCTAAAATTGTCTACTCAGTGAAATTATCTTTCAAGAACAAGAATGATGTAAAGACTTTGTTTTAGATAAACAAAAATGGATAGAGTATCCTACCAAAAGACCACCACTAGAGAAAACTTCCTTCAGAAAGAAGGGAAAAGATTTCAAAAGAAGACCTGAAATGCAGAAAGAGAAGATGTGTAGAAAAAAACATGTGATTCTAAGCACTTTATATATTGATATTTTATTTTTCTAAACACAATATTTTATAAAGCTGAAAAAGCAAGATAAAATTAAAACAATGGACAAAATAGCAGGAAGTCCAGAGGAGGTAATCAGAGTTAAACTGTTTTGGAGTCTATCTTTAAATCTACATGTGAGCATTTTTAAGTTAACTACTAAGAGAATTGAGCCCTCAACCAGGACTCTAAAATCTAAGACTCCCTTGATAGGGCCTGGCTAATAAGAAAGGATTAATACGGCCCTGAGGTACTTATCCCTTCTTTTGCTAACAAAGGTTTTAAGTGGCCTTCTCTGAATTATGATGCTGTAGAATTCTTCAGATCTCTTCAGAACTTAAAATATCCTCCCACAAATAGCTTCCTTCCTCCCTTCCCCAAGTGCCATTTCTAGCAAGCAAATACCTGTGTCCTTCTTGAAAATGAACTAGGTACCGTCACATCGTCCACCATCTTTTGTACTCTTCATATTCTCCTGAATGTTAGTCTGTGGAAAACAGTGAGTGTGGCAACGGAATCTATCCAGGCCATAGCTCGTGAAAGTCTGTGAAAACCTACTTACGCTCTGTTAGCGCGTGCCTTCCCTACAATGCCCCTGGTATTTAACCCTCTATCACGGTACTTAAAACAATCCGAGGCAGTCATGTGTGATTCTTCTTTTTCCTTCTGAGGTCACTTAATGTCAGATCATGATGAAACACAGTTGTGTTAATTATGAGTTCCTGATAACAAATGTAGGTGAAATACTTTATTTAGATTAAAACATTACAAGCAAATTCACTTCATATGTTTGACACTGAAAAAAAAATCATGGGCAAGAGTGATACAACATTTTAGTTTTGATGCCACAGACAAGGCACAAAATACCTGGGCAGGTGACTCTCATGACACAGATTTCTGACCCCTTCGTCTTCTTGTACCTTCTATTCCCCCTTGTATATTCCCAAAGGGAAAATTCGCATTGGATAGTGTCTAATACCTTTGTTACTAAAGTGGCTTTTCCTTAAAGCCAAAGAGTGAAGTTATTTGTTTCTCTTTTCGCTTTCCCAGAAGAGATGGGTCAGGCCACATGGGCTTGTGTCCAGCCCCAGTAAGAAACTCTCAAAAAATTCTAACTACACAGCTGCACCGCTTCCTTCTACATCTAGCCCTTCTTAGTTCTACCTAAAGTCCCCAAATGCGGGGAGGATGCCAGATAGTTCACTTCTAAGCAGGTTGCCCCTGAACCCTGGAGTTCCAAGTCTAGATGAATTTGTAGTTTGGCTCAGGAATTCCTCTTCAAGGAGGAATCTGATGCATATTTTTGTCCAAGCCTTTTCCCCTCACAGCACAGCTAGTGAAAGAGAAACCATCCTTGAGGGAGGCTGGCGCCCATGCAGAGCCACAGTTCGGGAGTGGCGCTGGGCAGCACGAAGCGGCCCCGACTGCCCAGCTCCACAGCCTCGTCCCACCGGCGGCATGTGAGTGAGCACGGGGTCCAGGACTCTTGCAGCAGGTGCAAATCAGCCAGATACCAGTCCTGTGGGTGCTGCAGGAATTGTCTGGGAAGGACCCTGGGCAGACGGAGGGCCTGGCTCTGTAATTTTAAAAACCTTCGGACTACAGGCAAATCACTTAGCTTTTCTCAAACTCAGCTTGACCTTCTGTTTGATGAGGAGGCCACAACATCCCCCTTGCCTCTGTCGCAGGAGGGTGTTGTGAGGATCAAAGGATATAATGCATGTGAAAGTGCCCTGTAAACAGTAGTACACCATAAAAATAGCACAAATACTATTAGTATTAAACTTATCACCCTCAGCCAGTGCCAAAACTCAGGATGCTACTTTAAGCAGCTCAACAGTATCTCTGTTCCACTCTGATAGTAAAAGCCCCTTACTTAAAGCTCCATGGATCAGCTTCCCAGGTGACTAGGAGGTAGGATCCTAGCAGAAAAACAAAAAACAAATCTAGGCACTTTTTTCCTCTAGGACTTTCTGGGGCCCTATGTTGGTGAATTTGGATCTCTAGATCCTATAAATCAATTTTAAACTTCTAGCACGATTCTGACAGCATCTAAATCTGATGTTGGAAGGGTATATAATGTAGATCTTATTATTCTTGCCCACCCCACTTTGGGTCTTAAGGTGGAAGTGGGATTTGACCAGCCAGGCCGATAATCTGAATGCTTCAAAGAATGATTTGCCATTTCCCCAACGGTCTCTTTTCTTTCTGTTCATGATCTAAGTTTTGCTCAGAATGACATCGAGGGAATGAGAAAATTACCTGTGATTCCTATTGTCAGATCTGAGATTGTCACAATAGATCATTATTCTAGGATTAGAAACATCTAGAACCGGCTCTTGGGGAGTGCTCCGAGTTTTCCTTTCTCTCTGCCTCACACAGTTCTCCTACCTCTGGACCATGGTGAGCCAGTCACCTCTGTCGCAGCCAGACTGCTGGGCGCTGCCCCACTGCCAGTCCCAAGGGAGTAAGAGGATGTCTAAAGACATCCTCAAAGCCCAAGGAAGCCTCAGGACCAACTGCTTGGGGGTACGCCATAGGTATGATCTAGTGCGCCATTTGCCAAATGTGTCTGATCACAGGACTCTTCTGAAACATACGTTAAAAGAACCCATACTGACTCCAGACCCACCTAATCAATCTCCAAGGTGGGGCCCAACAATATATTTTTAACAGCAATCACGCAATTTGTCTGGTTAGGCAATTTGGGGACACACTGATCCAGCAGATAAGAGTTATAGGCTCGGAATCTAAAGGCCTAATTAGATTTGTAACTTCACTAATGGCAATGATGGTTTATTTCTCCATTTATAAAGAAAAGGGGAGGATGGATTACAACAGTATCTGCAACTTCAGCCTCCGAAGGTAATCAGGTAATCTAATCAGATTACCTATGTGATGTCTTTCAGAGTATTTAGAAATACTTACAGACGTGGCTAGGTGTCTTCAGCATGGAGTGCTTTGGGCTAGAGTGGCAGCCCCTTCCTGCCCCCACCCCACCACCACCACCCAGTCCTGCGCCAGGTGCAGAGTGAGGATCACAGGAAGGGAGATGAGAGGCCCTTTATCTCCACCAGACTTTCTCTGTGTCAGTGAGGGTAGCCAGCAACACTCACGGCTGCAGAACTGAGCCCCTGGACAAGCAGATCCAGAGCTCCCCTGGGAGCATGCTTGCGTGAAAGCTGATGCGTACCATCAGGTCCAGGGCAAATGTCCCCAGCTTCCTAGCGAATCTATGCATGGCCTAAAGAAGCTGTTCTAGGAGAAACCTCTTGGCACCTGCACCCGCACCCCCTTCTCCAACACATCCCTGACGCAGCTGTGATTCACAGGCACACAGCACCTCCTGCATCATCCCCCTGGGCCCTCTGCCTTGTACCCCTCCCCATCCTAATTCATCTCTTCCCATCAGATTTTTTAATACTGGCTTTTTCAGAACACCGAGCTAATCTTTAAAGACAATGGATGCACAAACACACACAACATTTAAATATCAAAATATACCCATTTAAATTTAAAAACTTTAATTCTCTGGGTTTGTTGTGATTTATCCATAGCAATATTTCACATTATATGCATAAAATCTCCTACTTCTTTCTTGGGCATGTCTTATTTCCCCTATTCAATTGCAGGGTCCTAATGGACAGAGGTCATGTCTTACAGAAGACTTATTTTGTACCCCAATAAAGCCTAGGAAGGAAGCTAGTATGTATAAGCCCTTCCTCTGCGGGAAACACTATTCAGGGAAGAAACAAAAGGACCCACTGGGAAAAGCCAGGGTGCCGAGGATGGCCAGCTTTGCCTTTACTTGTCTAGCCAGTCTTGTCTCTATCCACGTACCCAGAAACAATAGTGTTCTCTCTCTGGAAGTTTCAGTGATTTATGCAGCCCTACAGGGGACAACCTGGTCCCATTTCCCCAGGTTATTTCAGGAGCCTGTTGTCTTTGTGTTTTTTATTGTATTGTCTGTCTATAGTTTGGTTTGTCTTTGGAATTGCAGGTTTCCAATTTTAATCTTTCCTACGACTCCCCTAACCTTCTCCAAAATCCTACATGCCCTTGGCTAACAAAAGCAATATGTCTGGTCTCTGCAGCTGGTGCTATGGGGCTCTTTGGTGGAGAGAAGCCTGACACAGTGCTCAGTGTGAAGAGATAAGAGCTTCTGCAGCTACCCAATATTCTCCAGAATTGCCTGAGCAAGTTGAAATCCAAAGCTGGTGACTAAGAAATGATGATGTTTAATCATCCTTTCCATCTGAATTGGGGCCCAAACAGATTAGACCTAGGCTCTCAGAGGCCAGGGACACCAGCAAGTCTAAAACTCAGCACCAGGGTTATGGCTTGTGTCTTCCTGCCCTTGGAAGTGCCAGCACTGGGCTGAACTGTCCCTGGTTCCTCTCAGGCCAAAGCCACTGAGAAGTCCTTTGGTAGGCCAAGTCTCCTCCAAGCAATGATATCAACTCATCCTTCTGACCCTCACCAGCCACTTCTTTATTTCATTGCACATGTAGGACTGTTTTTGGAAATACCGTGAAGTAAATGGATACCAGTGGAATGGTGCTCTGAGACTAGGGCCCAGCTCTGGTCAGGTGGCTCTGAAGAAGACCGACAAGATGTTGAAGAAGAAACCTTCATAGGTTCATTGTCCTCCAGTGACTTTTGATCCAACCATGTATCCCACCATAATGGTGCAGGGTGAAAAGCTTTGGCAAACGTTTGCCAAAGAAAGTGGAGATTGTGAGACACCTAGGGTTAGATGGAGTCGGGGATTAAGGGCTGAACATCCAGACAAGGAGAAACAGTCAGTTTGTCCTTGAAGAGAAATGAACATTTAAAGGGTGCACCAACTTCTCATGCCTTGAGTCGGAATCAATTTGGGCTGGGCTCAGCTAGGCAATTCTCCTGTCGGGCTTGGCTGCTCACACATGTGTTTGCAATCAGCTGAGACCTCGATAGGCTGTCAGGACGGAAGGGGTACTGGGCCTGTTTTTCTCATCATGCAGCAGGATAGCCCAGGCTTGTTCACGGAGGGGCAACTGCAAGGTCCCCAAGAACAGCAAGAGAAGACAGGCCCCATGCACAAGAATTTGTCGAGTCTCTGCTTGTGTTACATTGGTTTGGGGCCACTGGACAAATCAAATCACATGGCCACTCCCAGATTTGAGGGGTGGAGAAAGAGACTGCACCTCTTGATGAGAAGGGAAGAAACTGTGGCCACTTTTTTGCAATCTATACAAATTACAAAATCCAGCGGTATCTAGCTTTGGGATTTAGGCAACATCTATCATTTCAGCAAGAGTGGGAATCGGAAGTGCTCCTTCCTGAGAGAGCAAGATCCCTCGTTTCCCAAAGCGTGGAGAGCAGCAAGTCTGGTGAGGCCCACATACCTCTGGCGTCCTGGGATAACAGAGCTGGGATGGCAGAAACAACTCATGGTAAATGAGGTACAGAACCAGAGAAGACTGAGTGGAGTTTGTGGGGAAAATGGCCCACATTCAAAGTATAATGAGATCACATATTCTTTTCCTCTTAAATTCTTTTTCATTCTTCTCTACTTTGCATAACCGCTTTCTCCTTTTTCTTCTTCCTCTTTTCTTTCATGTGTGTATTTTAAGCATTTCTCAAAAGGCACCTGATGACAATTTAATCAGAGTGCAGAGGGAAGTGGAGCTCTGTGGGTGGCACCAACCTGCGGAAAGTCCAGGAGAAGGGAGGATGAGGAGAGCCCTTAATGTCCAAGACTCAGATCTCACTGTGCACAGTAGAAAGAGAAAAAGCAGTTCAAGTTCTCATAATGGAAAAAGAAATACCACTTACACAGCATTTCACAAAGGTATACTCTCTTTTGTCTTGTTCCAGCCACTCAAGAACTGTCACTTAGAACAGCAAATTGAGGTCATTTCTGTGATTGTCCAGCAGGTCACTGTCACTGAGCTCACCAAAGGCCTTCTGATTTTAGTGTAACAATAGTCATTGACTAGTGACTGGGAAGAGACGGGGATAAAAGGTATATTTTGCCTAAAGTTATCTTCCGTTGTCAGTACAAGACCTTCTTCTAATAGTAGTAATAAGCTTTTCTGCCTCTAAGCACAGCACAGGAGGTATAGAAGAACATACTTGTAGGCAGAGGCATTTTCTAGAAATTAGCAGTCCAGAGCTAACTCCCTTTCAGAATTGGAAAAGGAATCCTGTTTCAGCTACAGAAGAATATCAGGCAGGATGAACTCAGTGGGTGAGACACTCCATGTGTGGGAATGTTCTCACACGCAGTCATCTTCTTAAGTTTCTCATACTAGTTAGATGTATGCTGAGGTCTGGAATCAGCCTTCCTTAAAGGCTGCCCCCCATCCCTTGCCAAAGCAAAGATCAGCAAATCTTCCAAGGTGGTGGCCAGAGAAGGTCCCGGGCCTGCTGGCTCTTGGATTTGTGTCTTGTCCCAGTAGTCTGCTTCTGATTTCTAGTCACCCAGAGAGGTGTCTTCAAAACAAATATCAGACCACAAGGGACATCCTGGTTGGAAAGTCACTCTGGAAAAGAGCAGAAAGAGCACAATGTTAAACCATACAATGGTTAAAGAAACCCAACACAACACAGCAGATGGTTCCGTGGGGCAGAGTCCACATCCTGTTCAGCGTCTGGCACACCCTGAATCAGGGCATCTCATTAGGCCTGTGGTTATCGTTCCCAAGCCTCAGTTGGTGCTGAAGCCAACGTACATCTGACAGAACTTAGTTCCACGGCCACAGAACGACTTCCCAACCCTCTAAGGGTAACTACAACGTTCATAGCTCCACAACAGCTGGTGTGGATGGTGCTCCATAAACCCGACATGACCTGAAAGTTCACTCCCGGCTCATGGTACTTCATGGGTCATCTCACTGTTCTCTTTAAAGAACGACAAAAGACATTTAATTGTTCTGGAGAGGTTAATAACTTTTTTCCATTCATATTCTCTCCCCATACTACACGCTAAAGAGAATGTCCACCTTGAATTATGAAAAACAAAATAGTGGAAGAGGCAGGGTAACTGAGGAGGGAGCGTAAGCACTTGGGCTCGCAGAATGGCCTCCAGAAAAAGAGCATAGGGAGCACAGGCACTTTGGCAGCCGAGAGTGGACATCTGTGACTGTCCCCCAGCGTTTCTCTGAGGTCCAGAGCTCACATCTGGGGGCTGAGGGATGGACTGGGCTGCTCTCGGCATTCACAGAGAAAGCATTCAAGTCTCCATAAGGCCAATTACAAAAGAGACAATTAACTGGGCAGGGCCCAAAAGGTTTCCCTCACATACACAGAGCACAATTTATAGTCTGCATTCAACAAAATGTCAAAGGAGAAAAGAAGTGAGCTGTCCTTCAAAAATAGGCACTAACCTTCTCTGGGATGTGAACGCTTTGGGAATTTTATGCCAGTTATAAACCCTCGCCGCCAGGGACGGGAGATGGGGAGGAATGCGCATATCGGCATGCACAGAACATTCTGCACACAGACCTCAGAGGTCCCTCTAAATGTCCGTGGTGGGAATGATGCCGCGAATCCCTGATGCGACGTGCTTCTCAAAGCTGGTCTTGCGGATCTGCGACTCTACCTCTACGCCCCGGCTATTTCTGCTTTAGGGACTCTCCAGGGCCCCACGCACGCTTACTGACTCCACGCGCACGGCAAGGCCGGCAAAAATGAGCCCAGCCTCCGCGTCCCCAAAGCCGCCCCGGGCCCCCGCCGCCCGGGACGCCCCCCCCCACCCCCCGCGCGGCACCCGGCGCGGCCTCACCGTTTTCTTGGCGGGCTCCTTCTTGCGCTTCTTCTCGGAGCTGCTGTGGTAGGGCAGGTCGCGGCCGCGGTAGGACGGGCCCCGGGTCAGCTCGCGCTCGCTGTAGGGCGGCAGCGCGTCGTCGTCGGCGGACTCGTCCTCGTCGTCCTCCGGCGCGGCCGCCTTGTAGGCGGAAGGCGGCGACCAGGCGTAGTAGGAGGCGCTGCGACGGCCGAGCTGCGCGCTCAGCCGGGACGGCGTCTCCAGGCTGCCGCCGCGGCTGGCGCCCTCGGGCCGCGGCTGGCGCTCCAGGCCGCCGGCGCGGGGCCCGTGCTCGTACTTGGGGGCCGTGCCCGGCGTCCGGCTCACCAGGCGCGGCAGGGGCGCGTCGTCGGGCCGCCGGCGCGGGGGGCTGGGCGCCCAGGCGCGGCCCGCGTCGCCCAGGGGCTCCCGGCTGCGGCTCCGCGGCCCGTAGTACTCCTCGGGCGAGCCGTCCGCGTAGAAGCCCCCGCGGGCGCGCGCCTCCGAGCGCTCGAAGCGGCCCCCGCCCCGCGCCTCGTGGCTGTCGCCGTCGGCCCGGCGGGAGCGCGCCCCGTACGAGTCGGCGAAGGCCGCCAGCTCGTCCATGGACACGGCCGGCACCCCGGCGGCGAAGTTCTTCCGGGACAGCATCTCTGACTTGGAGCGCTGCTGGCTGCGGGCAGAGGGCAGAGGGGACGGCGTTAGCCGGCCCTGGCCCGCGCCCAAGGTCGGCGCCGTGTGCCAGGCCGGCGGGGGGTGGGGGGCGGCAGGGAGCCCGAGCGGGACGCGGGGCCCGGCTGAACAGTCCTGGTCACCTCTGGCGCCTGGGAACCTCAGACAGTAAAGTGAGGGCGACCGTGGCTACTACCTCCGGGGTTCGTGCTAAGGATCAAAACGGAGTTGTGTGGATAAAAATGCTTTGATTTATATGGTGCTGCAACACACAGTGGGGCCTTGTGATCATTATTCGGTGGCTTCTGGTTGACAAGCACATGTCTCACTTCTCACACCCTGGAAGCCAGCGTGGGTGGTGTGGCTTGCGATGCAAACAGTTGTGGTCCAAGGATAACCCTGTAATATTTGGTGATATACAGAAAAGCCTGTGCCTCCCTCAGAGCCCACGGCCAAGTAACCTCTGCGAGTTACCTGCAGTTGGTAAACCAGTCTAAGAGAAAGGCGATGTCTACTGTCCTTCAAGGTAAAGGACCGGTGAGTGGTGACCGTGCTATTCAGTGGGAAGAAGCCATACAAAACAGGGTGCACATCTTGGCCTCCCACACCATTGGCCCGGTGACTCTAGGTAACATCTGTACATTTCAGTTTCCCCAACTTAAAACGGGACAAGAACAGTACCTACCTTTTAGGGTTATGAGAATCAAACACAACAGTATAACATGTTTGGCATTTTACCTTTCACATAACAATGATCAAAAATGATGGAAGGGCACCTGGGTGGCTCAATGCGTAAAGCATCTGCCTCTTGTCTGGCTCAGGTCATGATCTCATGGGTTGTGAGATGGAGCTGATGCTGGGAGTCTGCTTGAAGATTCTCTCCCTCTCCCCCTTCCCCCCACTTGCTCTCTTTCTCTCTCTCTCTCTCTCTCTCTCTCAAATAAATAAATCTTTTTAAAAATGAGGGAGATGATGGATGGGAATTTTTAGAGGTTATAGGAAAAAATATTATGAGAAGGGCAAGGAAATGTTAATAAGGTTCATTAAGGAGAATAGAGTACCCATTTCAAAGGGACTTGAATGACCGTTGCTACACATGGTGTCACAAGTGTTCCCTTGCTTAATAAATATGAGAAGGGGATGCTCAACAGCCCAAAGAGAGGTGTGGCAGGACAACCTAGAATGGGAGACAGAGATGCTATCAGAAAACAGTCTCAGAGCCACCCTGCCTTCCAGTTCCAGCCCCTTCATCCCCAGCACCAGAACTGCAGCCCCGGCGCAGCCATCTTCACCCCTACCTGAAGCTCTCCCGGTCCTCTTTGTTATACTCCATGGCTGAGGGCCCCCGGCTTGCCCCACTGCTGCCCCCCATGACACCTGACCAGTAGTCAGGATTGCTCTCCAAGTCCCCAGACACAGGGAACTGCTTGCTTCTCATCTGGTGGTAGGCCTGGCGGAAGTTGCTGTCCTCCTCATGCAGGGAGCTGAGTTCAGAGATGGTGTTGTTATCTGCAGGGACAAAACCAGGCATGACAGAGCTTTCTGCATACTAGGGTGGGAACTCTGTTAAGGGCTGAGACCAAGGCTACCTCCCCAAGGCTTCAAGCCTGTTCCAGTTTGGTTGTAGACCTGAACTAATGGGGTTTGTGTTCTTAGCTCAGCAGGAACTGGCTCCATCCAGAAGCCCACTGGCTTAGAGAGGGGGAGGCTTCCTACATGCTCTGTTCTTAGAATAGGAAAACAATTGTTATTGTTCCATCTAAGGCATGTTTCCCAGAACTTGGGCTCTTTGCAGCTGGTTTCCTCCTAGGGCATCGTCATCCTTGTTCCAATGTTTTTCTTCTTCTTGTATAATTCTGTGAAAGCCATGATGATCCCAGGCAGGTTGAGCCAAAAGGGGCAAAAAGAGAAGAGAAGCCACAGTTCACAAAAAAATCTCCCTTACTGTTGACCGCATCCCAAGATGGGCCTTCAGAACCAGTACAGCCCCATGCCTTAGAGGAACCCCATTTCAGCCTCCTTCAGCTGTGCCCTTCACCACAGAGCACAGTCCACAGGGGCAAGGGGACTGCACACCTAGTATCCAATCATCCCCTTTCTGGATGCTCATCCAGGAACATGGACTATCCTTCCCAATTGGTACCAAGTCCATTTCCAGGGCCTACAAAGACTTCTTTGCCTCCTAAAAAATATTCCAGGTGTATGTGGCCATGGGTGGCTAGGACAGCTGGGCAGAGGTGTGGTAAGAAAAGAGGGGCGGCTGCACTTAACGGCCTGTTGGCCTCCCCTTGTACTCTTCCTACAAGGCGGTGGGGGGATGGTCACAGTTTTCTCATTTCCTAAAGTGGCTTAAGTAGCATTTTGCAAAAGCACTTATGAACAAGACAAGAATCAGTCTAGAAAGAAAGAAAGAAAGAAAGAAAAAAAAAAAACCCAACCATTTGTTTACAGAACTTTGAAATGGATTGAATATCATTTTACTGAAAAAACACATTTAGTGATTCTATTTGCAATGCAACTGGATCCATTTGTTTTCTAAAATCCTTTGGTTAGAACTTCAAAATATTATCAAAATCAACATTTACAAGGTGTAAGGTTTGGCTGTTGAGTAAAAGGTAAGCCAAGATAGGATGTGGACAGCACAAATAGGTGTCTCAGGTTCCCCTCTACTTCTCTTCCTTATCCCCAAGAGTTCTTGGAGGAGCACTCCCACCCACCAAGGAAAGGAAGGGCCTCCGCTCCCTCCCCCTGTTGCATAAACACAGCCTCCTTGTCCTATTTTACCAGGTCTGGGCTTCCTGCGAATGCCATTCATCTTGGACATGCAGTCAGTTGGTTTTGAATTATAATCTAATTTTTAAGCCTTTTCCTCCTTCTAAGGAGAATGGACTAGTAAGTGTCCATCTGAAAGGAAAATAACTCAGATACTACTGATCAATAAAATCTAGAACCTTCTTTTTCTCATGATCCCAGTGAATTCTAATCCCCTGGGAACAGTACAGAAGGGAACTTTAAAAGGCAGCAAGTGAAACTATTGGAAAATCCCATTGTTGACTCAGAACTTTCCTTAAACTTCAGGGAATAATGGATCTTTTCCGTTTCTCCACATAGTGAGGGCTATCTCAGTTTCGCCATTCATAGTGACGGACTGCCTAGGTTGTATGCTGCCGTAACATTTCTGCCACGTTGAACATAAACATCAACATCCCTGCTTCACAAACACCTCATAATGTAACTCTGGGACCAGGCAAACTTTTTCTGTATGGGGCCAGATAGTAAATATTTTAGGCTTTGCAAGCCATACTGTTACAATTATTCAACTCTGCCATTGCAGTGCGACAACGTATAAGTGAACTGGGCTGGCTCTGTTCCAGTACAAACTATTTCCAAAAACAGGAGGTGGAACGTATTTGCCCTGGGAGCTGTAGTCTGCAAGATCACTGCACTGGGCTTCTGGACTAAAAATATCCCAAGAGCAACCCCCTACCTACAAGGGGCAAGGAAAGTGAGGATCTTACTCGCAAATCTCGCAAATTCTTGAACCTGAAATTCCCAGTTCTTACAGAATCTTGTCACAACCTGAAACCATGAGATACATTTTACAATGAGATCTTCTAGACTGCCCCATGGCCCTGATCCACCCCAGGGTTTACTCCGCTCTTCAGAAAGAGAGCCTCGCAAAGTCAAGTGAACTGTATTCCTACTTCATCTCTATGCAATTATTGTAATGTCAACCTGCAGGTTCCAGGAGATCTTGGTTCCAGTTCTGACTCCGGCACCTAAGGTGCCAACACTGGGTACTTTCTTCCTTCTCTGCTTCCTTTCCTCCTCTGAAAAATGGGAGAGGTGGAGTGAACCACCTCAATCTCTTCTCTTGCAACATACTAAAGTCCTCGGAGGTAGAAGGCTGTGATCTCTCAACAGAAACAGCTGCTGCAGCCATGGAGCCATCCAGTTTGCTCAAAAACATTTTGTGTAAAGAGCACAGGACTGGGAATCAGAAGAGCTGGGTTCTAATCCCAGTCCGGTCACTCCAACCCTCTGGGTTTCTGTTTCCTCACCTGTACACTGTGAAGAAAGACCTCGGCCATCGCTAAGGTCCCCTTGGGTGCTCAGATGCCATTACCATCTGACCAGCCAGTCTCCAGAGACCATTTTAATCCAGGTAGACAGGAGACATCACCTAAATCAGGATCCATCCTTTAGTTTTAACCCCAGTTTTTTACTCTTTCTCTGAGCTGAGAGATTCACAGATTTCCTCCCTAGGCGCCTTCTCCTGGATCGCTATCTCTGTCCCCTTACAGGGCTCCATGACAACACATTACAACTAACTTGTCAAATGCAGTGACATCTACATTCCTGACATTCCAATCTGGAGATGGTCTTTTTATAGCCGGTGCGGTGGGAGGATGCAGCAATGGATGCAGCTCAGACAGGATGAATTTAGCATTGCAGACTGGGAGGAATATGTTGTCCTTAATCTGAATAAAGCACCTCTAGTCTGGGACTGTTTCCCCAACAATTCCATCAAGCCTCTCCTCAGCTTCCACGGTGCGGTGCGGAGGGTTCAGAGAGAGAGAGAGATGTTGTGACCTCACTACCGGGCCTGCCAGGACCCTCCAATGACTAGCCCGTCCATGTCAGACCTGCCCCGCGCTGTCTCTTCGTAGATGGTCATTCAGAATCCACCCCAAGTAATGAGCTGTGTCAGCTGCAGGGTGTCCAGGGGCTGTGAGTGAAGGCTGGGGCCCTGCCACCTACAAACTCAGTAATCTAAAAGTTCTTTTGACAAGAGGGGCAGCCTCTTCGCTGGCCCTTCAATCTCTGCTGTTGGGCATCTCAGAGGGAACACAGGCCTCTTTTTTGTAGACTCCTTGGGCAGACTTGTCCTTCTACTTCACTGAGGCCTCCATGTAGCAAGTCGGCAGCTGGACTGCTGTCCAATGGTAGTTTTCACTTTGGAAAAAAACTCACATCTTTAGTCATTATTTTGAATGTATTTTAAAGAGAGTAGTAGGGAAGGACTCTGAATAAAACATTTCTAAGCCCAGGACTGCCTAGGCCCAGCAATGCCCCGTGGTAAGAAACAGCATTAAGCCAAGGTGGTACACACCGGGAGCCCTTTTTCTCCCTTCTGTGTACTTGGAGCTACTTTCTTCAGGACACCACCAGCACCCCTGCTAGTTCTAAGCCCTGAGAGCTCAGGGCTGCCCAAGTTTGGTAACCCCCCAATCCCCTTTAGCCATGAACGCCTGCATGATGCACAGATCACATAGAACCAACAGACGCTCACATCTGCCTCTCATCCTTCTGGCTGGATCAAATTGAGCCAGTTCCTTCTCAACGTAGTACAGGACCTTCATGGAGTCTCTCTCTTTGTCGGCTTGAATCCGGTAACCTTTGCGAACTGTTGAGAAAAGGACAGGAAGGGGCGCTGAAAAAAGCAGGAGGGGGCCTCCCTTTATTTTTACCAAGTAAAACACATAGTTCTTGCTTATAACAACTCTTTTTGAAATCGCCAGAAAGAATCATCTATATTTATACTTATGAAACCATACCTGCGATCCCTTTTATCAGATGGTGCCCCTGGAATGGAGGAACAGCAGGTAAACAACAAAGTTCTATTACAGTACATTTTGGGTCATTTGTTAACTTCTGCTTCCTACTTGCTGACCTCCTGTAGCTCCACTTAAAGCTCACGGAAGCATACTCACACTAAACAGACAGTTTTTTAGACTGAGGACACAGATGACTCTGTACCATCTGAGGATCATGTCTTCACTTGGTGGGAGAACGTGAAAATAAAACAGACACCCAGACATCAGGGACCCTGATGAAGGTGGCCCGAAAGCCTCTAGTTTCACAGGAGATGATGCAAAAATTCCACAACAGGGTGGTGCATGGGAGCCAGTATGATAGACTAAAGATGCATTAGTGCAAAATAAGGTGCAAAACACATGGATTGCTAATTATGGTTCCATTTTATTTCTTTGACATTTCCCTTTCAGGAAAGGGAATACCATATTCTAGGCATGATTAATTCAACCTGCTGCTATGTGGTTACAAGCAGGTGTTGTTTTGGGGGCTTAATAAAAAACAAAACTAAAGCATGAGAGATAATACCATCTCCTACGTTCCCATCACTCATACTGTCAGGAACAAAGGCTGTTTAAGCCCCACATCACTTAGTATCAGTCAAGGCCAATACCAGCCCCAAGGGTGATCAGACACAGGCAAGTGTAATGTTCACAAATACGAGAAACAAGAGAGAAAGAAGGACCCAGTGGAATGGGGACAGAACAAATGGTAAGAGACAACACCCATCGTGCACTGCAAATGTGCTAGGTACTGTGCTAAATGCTTTATATGGACATCTGTTCCTCACCACCCCTAATGAAGTTACTATTAGCCTCAATTTATGGTTGAGAAAATTTTGGTTCAGAGAGGTTTCATAACTTACTCAAGAATAACTGGTGGCCCTGGGGCTAGAACTACGTAATCTGACTGAAACCTCTCTGGAGCCCAGAAGTAGAGGTGGTAAGGAGAGACAGAAGAGGAAGACAAGAAAGCCCAGAGTAGGAAATGCTCGTAGGTGGGCCAAGGGTGATATGATCTGAGGCACAGTCCTATCAGTCCTATCTTCTGGCCAGTCAGGACTATACAATGGGATGGAAGCAAGTAACCCAACTCCCAATATTCTCGGTTCCCAAAGTAGGGCAAATACCGTAAAGAAACCACATGGCCGCCTGCGCCTCCCGAGGAGACTCAGCTTTCTGCTCTCTGGTCATGTCACCCTGGCTGCGGACAAAGTCCCGCACACAAACGATGCACATGGAAGATTAAAATACAGTACTGCACAGGACTCCGATCACAGCCCTGGCACTGAAGACTGAAAGGACGCCCCCACACCTGTTTTCAGGTGCACTGATTTTCTATATGAGAACATTCTGGGCCGTTCATATTCACCTCAAATTGTGGAATTACTTAAAAAAATTAATGAATCTCAGCACACGCTTTTAAGTGGCACCTTCTCCTGGAGGTTAGATCCATAATCCTTATGCCGAAGCAATTATTAGTAGGAATGATTTTATTTATCAAGCTACACACTCTTCCATTTCTGCAGAGGCGTTTACAGAGTTGTACAGACAGTTCAATTAAAATGCAATTATCCCACGGAACTGCTATGTCTGTTCTGAGGCAGTTATGTCTGATGGATGAAACACAGGGCTAGGAAGTAGGGAACCAGGGGTTTGTAGGCATGCCACTGGTTTATTGAGGGACCTCAAATGATGACCTAGCAAGGACCCAGTTTTCATGTCCGTAAAATGCAACTAATACTTCCCAACCTTTCTCTTCATAAAGAAGACAAATATAGAAACAAACTAAAAAAAAAAAAGAAGAAGACAACAAAGACCAAATCATTAGAGTACTTTGAGTTCCTTGTAATTATTAGGGGCAGCTCAAATGACACCACATCCAAAAAGCTTTTTCTGATTCTCATAGCTAGAAAGTTCTATTTCTTCTTTCTCTCTCTCCATATCATTTCTCTCTTATAAATCATTTACTCTGAACTTTTGTTATGACCCTCAATATATTCCAGTTTGTTCCAAATTATTTGTATAAATGTCTAATCTTCCCAAAGATGCTTGAAGGAAAAGAATTATTATTCTACATCCGGGTAAAGCCCAGAACACTGCTTAGTAGGCACTTAATATATGTCTGTTTGAGCTGAACTGGGCCAGTCTGGGGATGGTGGTGAAGTTCATGATTTCTCTGGAAACAGTATTTTCAGTAGAGTTTCCCTCTCTAGACTGTCAACTTCCTGAGGATAAAGACCACTTCTCTCTGTTTATCTCTGCATCCCCGCACTTAGCCCAGAGCCTGGCACACTGTAGACACTCAAAACATTTGTGTTTGGACGAATGGATGAATGAGTGAATGAATGAATGAATGAATGAATGAATGAATGAATGAATAAACGAACGAACGAACAGAAATCAGGAATAGAAACTCCATTACAAGGGATTACAAAGTAAGACAGAAGCAGCCATGTGGTTGGTTTATTGGGGGGTTTTGACCAGGAAGGGGAGGACTTGAATGGTAGCTTGAGGGAGCAGCAAGGCTTAGGCAAGTTTTGTTGTTATTGCTGATGATTATTTTTTAAAGGAGAAAACTAGCATTTGATAGGCATTAGGGAAGGGGCCTACTCTACCTGAGCTGTGGCTTTATCTGGGTGTTTTTAATATGTGAAGCACTACTACGGTAAACCTTCAGCCATACTGAGATGGGCTGGAGGTGGGGGGTTGCTGTTATGGAACAAGGTACCAGCTCTCCCCTTGTGGCGGGAGGTGGCGGCCACTCTCAGCACCAGGTGGAAACCTCTCGGTGAACTACAACTCAGACTAGAGCTTAGATTGTTTTCCGTGCCATTATAACAAATTATCATCCTCATTAGGAGACCGACTTGATCATGTATGCACAGGTTATCATGTCCCTGAGAAGTTACAGTAACTACTGGCAGCCTCAGATGAGGCTCTCAGTACTGGCATTATACAGAGACTCCACCAGAATTGATACTTTCAACCTTGACTTCTCAGTCGCACCAGCTAATGTCTTCAGAAACCTAAATCCCTCTAATTTGCCAAGAAGGACAGAGGCAAAGTATTGACATTTAGACTTTAGAGGTATCATCATTTGGTTTCAGTAGCTAAAAAGCTAGGCAATTCTCCCAGTAAAAGGTGCTGGGTTTGTTTGTTTTTCGTTTTTTTTGTTTTTTTAATCCGTAATTTGTCTGAAGATCAGAGAACTCCGATATAGGGTGATATTTTAATGAGATGTGTCCTAGACTACTGGCCCGACGTCCAGCACTTTTTGGAAAATGACCTTTTTCCCCCAGGGATATTTCAGTTTAGGGTGGATGGATGATTTATCTTTCTCAAGTTCTGTCCGGTCCAAGTCCTTTGGTTGGTGTGGCTCTTCATACTTCAGCTCCTCTAACTTATTAGCCTTGGCAACTTTGGTTTTAGTGGAGAGGGAATATTGGGATATTCATTCTGATACCAAACTATCACTTCAAAAATTTTTATTGTTAAAGTAATTGAGTGGATACTTTTGACCCAGTTAGCTGAAAATTAACTATTTTTCAGCTAATTTCTCCTTTCCAGCCAAATCTAACTTACACAACTTGCAAAAGAAGTCTCTAAAGCAGATACCCATGGCTATCGCCTTGTTTTTCCTGTCCTATCTTAATGAGTTAAGTAAGGCTGTTTATGGATGATGGAACAGCTGCCAGATTCCACCCCCAGGGCGATCGCAGCTCCACTGTGGGAGAAGTGATGCTTAAAATTTGCATATTCTCTGTATACACACAGTAGGCTTATATATAGACACACATCCTTCTTAGTTTTAAAAATGACATTTCAAAACCCTACTTGCCTACTCAATTCTTTTGTAAGAAGGATGAGTGGGGGCCAGGTAGATATGAAAATGGATTAGAGCAAGGCAAGAGAAGCGGTGGGAAGCCGAGGTAGGAGAAAGTTGCATTAATCAAGGAGGAGGATGACGGGAGCAAGGACTAGGATGGTATTATAGAGACAGAGGAAAGTAAACCGATTCAAGGTTATTTTGAGGTGTAATCTGAAGGACTTGGTGACGAACCAGACGAGGGAAGTGAGGAAGAGATAAGGGTGAGGTCCCTGCTTCTGGTTTGGGCTGCTAGGTGGACAACAGTGCCATCCACAGCAATAAGGGAAGTAGGAGTTCGTTTGAAGTCCAAAAATAGCAGATTAATTCAATTTCCTAGAGTTTAAGTTTGAAATGGCTGTGAGATGTCCAGAAGGCAGTCTGATATATGGGACTGAGGAGCAGAGGAGGGGTTGGAGATCATGACTGGGAGTCATGAGCATGAAGAAGATGACTGAGCCATGGGAGTAGGTAAGATTCCCCAGGGAGAGGACCTTGGACAAAACAGGGACACCAACATCCAGGGTGTGTGCAGAGGAAGGATAGCCAGCAAATAGCAAAATAGGTAGGGAAAATGACTACATAAAGTGCTGAGGAAGGCAAAGAAAGATGAGTGGGGACATAGGTGGTAAATGCTTTCGAGAAGTCAAGGGATGTAAGAATTGAGAAGTATCCATTATATTTAGCAATAGGACAATCTTCACAAGCACTGCTTTTTGGAAGTGATAGCAAGTGGAAGTTAGTCGAGAAGTTGGTGAAGAGCAGAGGAAATGGAGACATGAAAATATTCAAAACACTGAAGGAGTTTGGCTGTGAGAGGAGAAAAGGGACATGGAAGTAACATCAGAGGACTATGAAGGTTTTGCAAATTGTTATATTAAGCATGGTTTGAATGCAGCGAGGAAGGAGTCACTAGAGAAGGAAAGGCTGGTGGTGAGAGCCAATCTCCCGACTGGATGGAGGGTGGATACTCAGTAAAGAGAGAACCTTGACAAAGATGAAGAGGCTGTAACCAGAGCAGGACGGGAGGCGACAGTCTTCTTCTGTTGGAACAGAGATCTCAAATGAAGAGCAGGGGAAGGAATCAGGGTGCCTCTTATCGCTCCCATTTGGTAACCTTGCCTTTTCAACTACCCAGAGGGCTCAAAAGGGTATTGTGTACAAATGTAATCTGAAAAAAATCACTGTTGCTAGATGATTACCCTAAAATCCCTAAAATTAAAGTAGCATATAAATATAAAATAGGCTAAATTTATATCTTTTAAAATCAGCGTTTCTTTACATCTCTAACATGTTTTCAAAAATAAGCTACATGAAACATTGGCTTAAGCCACCTTTTTCTTAAAGGACAAATAGCCAAATGCCACCAGTAAGTCTAGCCATGAGACCACAAGTACAGAAATGTGTCCATTGAGGGGATTATGAAGAATTCCGTCCTGACTCAATGAACCAGATAATGACACCCTGGGCCAGACTAGCTGTGTCCAACACCAGCTGTGCATCCTTCCCTTTTTCCTTGTTAAGAGAAACCCGATTTTGTTCATTTCCAAGATGGATAGTGTTCTGGCCTAAGAGATGAGTCTTGTATTAATTCAAGCCAATCTGGTATAGAAATGGGCACAAGACACAATTCTTGCCAATAAAACTGCAAGGAGAAGTCTGTTAGAAGGGGAGGGGCTTCTAGAAGAGGTTTCCTCACTCTTGAGAAAAGCAGCACAAGAAAGAAGCATATGCTTTTCTACCTCTGAACGCATTTAGTACCTGGAACTATGGCGGTCATCATAGGATCCTGAGGCGAGCCAGCCCAGAAGGACAGAACAAAAGATGGAAAGGACTAGGTCCTTCAGTGGTGCCACCTGAACTGATCAATTAACCAACCCCAGAGCCATCTTTCCTTGGGATTTCTTGCTATATGAAATAAGAAATGTTCCTATTTTTCAAGCCACTTATTTTTTTTTTTAAGATTTATTTATTTTGAGAAAGAGAGTGTGTGTGCAGGGAGGAGGGGCAGAAGTAGAGGGAAAGAGAGAATCTCAAGCAGACTACACCCCCCAACCCCCGCTGAGTGTGGAGCCCGACATGGGGCTCGATCTCACCACCCTAAGATCATGACCTGAGCCAAAATCAAGAGTTGGATGCTCAACCGACTGAGCCACCCAGGCGCCCCCAAGCCAATTCTAATTGCAGTTGGTTAGTATGGCAGGATAGGGCCAAAATGATGGAACCACAACAAGCAGGAACTAGAAAAAGGTTGAAATCAGGAGAGAGGAAGTATTTGTCATCCTGTGAATAAGAATCTTTTCATTATGAGAATCCGTTTAAAAAAAAAAAAGTAAGAGGGAATAGTTCTGGTGGGAAGGATAAAAAGACTGGAGAAAGGGGAAGCTGCAAATAAAATATGAGACAAATTCCATTAATGTCCCCTGGCCCGCACCATCCTTGGGGAAATGAACTGTATTGTCTTTATCTCTCTCATTCCCTGTGTGTCCTTGATCATTAACTTTTACTTCTCAGTCTGTGACTCATTCCCAGGCTCAGACGTCAGAATTCTACTAATAGTTCCAGGGAGAGAAAAAAACACAAATACTAATTAGTCACTGAGGATATCCACTCCTCCACGGTCAAGCACTGACAGTTCATTCAGTGGGCAAGATACTCTTCCCTGCTCCACCGAAAGAAGTCCAGATACCTCCAGGGGACAGATGTCTGTTTTACCAACACTACTGCCTCATCCACACCTAGGAATTTAAAAATCACCTCCTAAAGATACTTCACACACGTCTAACCTTCACTACTCTGTAATCCTGTTCAAATGCCTCTAGGAAAGCTATGTCTGAATGCCCCTCCACCACTCTACCCCTCTGCCCTTGCCAATAACCACGAATTCATCATGCCCTAAAATAACATGGCTAATCTCCATCCAAATAAGCTCTCCTTATCAATTACTTAATTCTGTCTATGATGTGCAGCACTAGACAACTTGGGCTCATCCTGAAGCCTCCCTTTCCTTCATTCCCTAAAGTCGTATTTTGAAGTAGCTCTCAGATTTGCCTACTCATTTCAATTCCCATGGCCTCTATCAAGGCCCAGATACTCTCATAGCCTCTGAATGGCTTCAGTCACATCTCCGCTCAGGATCTCTGATCCAACTCTCTTCCACTACCACTCGCTTTGTCAGCGTGTCACCTCTCCAAGAACTCAGGAACCTTCCTGCAGTGGCTCCCGCTCACTCACGGCACCAAGCCCCAGGCTCTTCTGGGCGGGTTTCAAGGCCTTCCCTAATCTGGATGAGGCTCCACCAAAGCCCTCCACTTTCTTCCGGTCCGCCAAGCTGGAGACTGTCAAACACCCACCCTGTTCTTCCAGCTCCAGGCTCCCACCATGAATCCCTCCTGAGCACACCCTTCTCTGTTCTCCTGTTCCTTTGCGTTCCTCTAGGCCCAGCTCAAGTCTACCTCTTCCCTGAACCCTCTGTAACTGCTCCAGCTCTTTCTTCTTTGAACTCCCAGTACCACACTCTTTGTAGTATCTAACTGTCCTAATAAAAATCCATTCTCTCTCCCTGGCTGGGCCACACTGCTTCCTATGCAAACCATGTCCTATACCTCTTAATGTTCCTCACAGTGCCTGTTACAGTCCTGAACACTAGATAGGGATGAGATAACTACTTATTAACTGGATGATCAACATTCAAGGGGTACCTTGCCTCTTTTCCTTATCACTTTAGTTATTGAGGAGCCTGGGCAGAGAGCAGGGACAGCTACATCCTGCAGTCCTTGGAAAGCCCGACATGCACTCCAGATGATATCTGATACAGCTGGAGGGATCCCATTTCTGGAATGGAGATCATCATTTTCCAAGGAAGAATCATGGAGCTGATGGTTCCTATCAGTAAGGAGCCAGAGTGGAAGCCAGAGAGGAGCATGGGGCCGGGCGGTCTGGAACTACATTTACCACTGCGGCTTCCTCCAGTGGAGTCACTTGGTGCCAGGGGAGGTGGATGCGGCTTGTCCATCAGCATGCCAGATGAGGGGGCTCCTCCCAAGGGGACAGAGGGGATGGAGTAAGGGCCGGGGACACCGGAGACAGAGGGAGGGTACCCAGCCTTTGCTGCTTTCCCTGCTTCGTACACTGTGGAGGGAGATGAAGAGCAAAAGAGATTATATTATCGTCCCACCCTCCACAACCCTCACACCAAAACTGCCTGAGGATGCGCTTAAGGGGGCGCCTGGATGTGTGCATGCACGCATGCATGTGTGCGTGCGTGTTCGCCTAGGCCTGAACTGATTCGGCAGAACCGCTCTCCCCCGCTCCCTTGGGCTCCTCCAGCTCCACCGAAAGGCGACGACGTAAGGAATTACAGTGTTTAGCAGCCGGCAACGGAGCGATGACGCAGCACTAGGAGCTGTCATGGCGGCCTCCGCAGTGACCCCAGCAGCCCACTCTTAACCACACTGTCTGTAGGCTGCCTCAGTCCCTCTGGAGGAAGCCTAGCCGCAGGCCACCCGGGGCTGCTTCCAGGAGGATCCTACACCTCTTCTAGAGAGGCAAGGCAGGCAATGAGCTTGCACGTGGCTCTGCTCTGTGATCTCAAAGGCAGAGCAAATAACCTGACTCCTCCTGGAAACTGCTTTATTCCCAAGGACACTGAAGAGACATGTATGTCTTCCTCCTTCAGGATGTATTTGGTTCCTGGCAGGGGGGCCCAACTTAGTGGCTGCACGGGCTCGGCCGGTAAGGCGCCACTGTGAATCCCCAGATGAGGACCAGTCCCCCGGTGGACCATTTTGTCACGGGAATAAACAAAACTCATCCATGGCCGGATGGGATGCCAAGGCTGCCGTCTGCACACTCTGCTTGTAAAAAGAGGAGTTCTCTGCATTTGAGAGGCCCGAGCGGGGGAGGTTTCCTCCAGCCTGCAGGCCTGCAGGGAGGGCAAAAGCCTTACCCACAACCTGACCATCTGGAACCTGCCCTTCCTTTCATCGGCAGTGCTGATGAGAAATGCAAATGCAGGGGTGAGTGGTATGGGTAAAAAGTAGGGAGAAGTGCATGCAGGCGAGAAGGCAAACAAGAATGGCCATCTCGGGGAGCCAGGGGCCCCCAGCAGAGCGGTGAGCCTGGAACAACCAACTTTTATGGTGGAAGGACAGGAGGTGGAGAAGGGGCTCGGGGCACACAGCTGTCTGATGGAGAGGTGACCTCCCCTGTGATCACTGTGTCTCCCGCACGGGCCACTTTACTCACAGGCCTGAGGGCAGCAGCAGGAATGTGGACAACACGGGCAGCGGACGTAGCAACAGCAGCTGTGCGGACAGCACTGGCACCAGCAGATCCCCACCAGGACGAAGAAGAGGAAGACTCCCAGGATCACCAGGCCAACAAACACCCACTCTGGAAGGACGCACAGAGAAACCCACGCTTGAGGTGGCCCACTGCCGGGACAGGCCCACGCTCATCGCTGTCTCCTGTCAGAGCGGTGGGGCGGGGGACCTGGGGCAGTAAGCATCTCATGACAGGGCACAGAGCCCCCCAGCTCAGGAGGAGGTCGAGAGTGAGAAGTGACTCAACACGGCGGGGGTATGGAGAAGAGGAAAGAAAGTTGCCTAGGGTCATACTGAGCACATGGAATGACCAGCACAAGGTGGTGGGGGAGTTTCAGGGCCCCCTCCCGGGGAAAGGGTTTACCACATCAACTGTAGTGTCAGAACGAGTATGGGGCCAGAGCAGAAACACTCCTGGCTGGGGAGAGGAGGAATCTTGCCGGCTGAGCTATGAAGTGCTGGGTTCTGCGAATATGTTTGTGGTCAGGTTATTCTTACCCATAACAGTGGGGGTCCTGAGAAAAAGTTCGCCGTGTCACATGGTCTAAATCAGAACATATTCAGGTGGTCCGGGTCTCCTACGTATTCATCGACCTTCCCTGCTGACCAAACCCCTCCCCCGCCCCATAACACCAGCATCAAGGCTGAGATCCAAACCTTTTGCTTTTATCTGTGGAACAAACCCGGGCTAGAGAAAACTGGACACAAAGACTCAGGGAGAGAATATGCTGTCCGCAGGCCCCAGGAGTGGCTTGGTTTGATGGCACTCGGGGAGACCATGCTAAACAGCCAGCATAGCCGGCTCAGACGGCTCAGGGCTCTGACAACCTCACCGGCTGTTTGTTACCTTCTGCTCTTTTCACACCTCTTCCAGAGGCCGAACACAAATTCTACCTCATGTGCTCATCCACAAGATTCGAGAAAGGAAACAAATTCCATTTGGCTTACATAAAAATGACTGTGACCCTCGAGTGACTTTACGTCATGTTTTCGGGACTTGGCTATAGGACCCAGCTTCCCCCTAGAGGCCTGGGACAGACTGGAGTGAGCCAGGATTTCAAAGCCCAAAGATTAAAGTGATTCGTTCTGATTGAAAGCCACCTACCAGAAGTCCCTTCACAGTGAACTTCAAGTACATAATGTTTTGCTTGAATTTTGTTTATTAAATCTTCCTTCAATTAAATGGACATTCAGGGGGCGCCTGGGTGGCTCAGTTGGTTAAGCGACTGCCTTCGGCTCAGGTCATGATCCTGGAGTCCCAGGATCGAGTCCCGCATCGGGCTCCCTGCTCGGCAGGGAGTCTGCTTCTCCCTCTGACCCTCCTCCCTCTCATGTGCTCTCTCTCATTCTCTCTCAAATAAATAAATAAAATCTTTAAAATAAATAAATAAATAAATGGACATTCAGTTGGAGCTTGAAAATATGGTATTTTTGTTATATAAAGGGCTTTATGTTAATGTTAAAATTATCTGACTTTTGTTTAGAACATAATTTCCTCAGGAAGAAAACAAACAATTTATGTTTCCTGAATGTCCCTCCTCACTCATCCATCCGAAATACATTCAAATTAACCAGGTCACCATCTCTTCAGTGAGGAAATGAGAAGGTCTTGCGCCTGGTGAGAATGGTCTGAAGAGCATTCCTGCTGAGGACAGTAGATAGCTGAGGGCTTTGTCCTGGTCCTCAGCTACAACACAATAACATTACATAGCCTGAGACAGATATGAGCCCCGAGGAACAGAACCATGGCGTGCCTCGGTGGCTACAAGAGAGTCGGGCAGTCAAGGGTACAGACTGGCAGGCTACCTCGGAGAAACAAAAGAATGCTATCCATGAAAGGATTCTTGGGAGTCAAAAGGGAGGGACAGTCAAGGGGCAAGGACCAGATATGAAAAATACAGTAACTCTTTCTTGGGACTGGGACATATCTAGTTTGAAGCAATGCTTTGTAACATTGTGTGTGTGCGTGCGTGCGTGTGTGTGTGTGTGTGTGTGTGTGTGTGATGAACAAGTGGGTACAAACTGACAGAACTCTGGATAAGGGGGAATCACAAAGAGGTATCTATTTGTGTCCTTGGGATCAACATCAGTGTGAAGACTGTCCATATTTGGGTTGGCCAGCTACTGGCAAAACAGGAGAATTCATGGAAGAATAATTAATCTCAACTGTAAAGACTTCGGATGTTTTAAAACCTGAATGAAGTCAACACCAATGGCCAGGAATATTTTGTATCTCTCTGTTGCTCCCAACTATTATACAGCTCTTAACCCTTTGGCAGAAGCCCTCTAAAGCAAGACTGAATCATAGTCTTTCCTATTCCCTGAGTTTGCATATGTCCTTTCCCGTAGTTCACTCTTGTTTCTCTCTGAACCCCCTTCTATTACAGACTCTGGGGATGCCCCGAACTGAGGTTGGCTTGTCTAGGCTGGTGCACTCAACTTAAGCTACATAAAATGACAGAGGTGTGCATGTGGGGTTTCCTTGACATATGGTCTATGGATCCCAGGGACTTAGGGGGCCAAAGAAGCTCCTGAAATTGCATACAAAGCAATGTAGGTCTGTAAATGTGTACTTTTCAAGGGAGGAGGGGTGCATTACTTTCATAAGGCTTGAAAAAATGTTTTGATAAAGTTATAAAAGGCAATTCAGAGTAACATGATTGTACACTAATGAATGGGTAAACATATAATTTAGGGAATAAGGAAATGCAGATAAATAATAACTCTGTTAGGGAGCTTATAGCTGTCTAGATACAGTTGAGATACTGAATGGTTATGGAGATTGCCAAAGAGCCTGCCAGGCCTGACACTGAAGTACCGGGTCCCCACTGCAGCCCTATTTTAATTATCATTATTCTTTTAGGGCCTAGTAACAGAAGAAATACAATCTAAAGTCTTTTCCACTGGGCTTAGTTCATCCTGGAAAGGACCACAGAAACATACAGACAAATGTGCAAATAAGTTAGAGGAGCAATTAGTGACTAAGGCAGAAGCAAGACAGATGGAGTGACAGCAAATTAAGCAAATAAAGAGTTAAATGACTGAATACCTGGCATAATCTCCACAGCAAAACTGGGCAAGAGATCAGCAAGCAGCCCTGTCCTGCCTAGAAGAGGTGGAAAGAAAAGAAGAAGGAAAGAGGTTACTCCAAAGGAAAATACTACTTCAAGGCTGGCTCCGGTTGGCACCAACCCTACCCACGGCCATGGACCCAGGCTCTTTGTGGTAGGAGAGACAAGTCACAGAGGCTGAGCTCAGTCAAGAGAAAAACTTTCTCCATCAATCTTTGGCAGCCATGTAAGTGAACTTTGCACCTAAACCAGATGGAAGCAGAACAGAACTTTCTCTCCAACTATTTATAGAAGGAGGAAATCTCTGCTTCAAAAATGAAAAGCCCTGCTTGAGCAGACTGACATACACCATCTCCATTCATTTATACATTCTTCTCCACACATTTTATCGGAAAGTCAAACCCATCTGTATCTAACCGTGCAACCTACATTTTCATACATCCATACACAGTCCTATGTCCATATCAAAACACAAGTACATATTTGGTTTTAACCCAGAATTGTCTCACTACATGATTCTATTTATAGCCTAAAGATGTTTCAATGATTAAAATTTTCAAAGGCAAGGAAAAGATAAAGCTAGATGACTTATACGCTCTTCTACACTCCTTCTGGTTTCAGAAATACTCCATACATATGTATGTGGCATGGCTTTTCCATATGGGACCCACAGCTGGCATTGAATGACCCCAAGTGCCTTCTGCATGATACAGCAGATGAGCTTAAGGGCTGGTGTCAGAACAGGTGCCCCTCGGGGCTCTGGAAGGCAAAGAGCTGCGCAGGAACCAAGACTGTGGGAGATGTGGGGGAGGAGGTTAGTCCTTTTAACAGCTAGCCTGATTTATAGAAAGAAGCACTGAATGTTTTCGCCATGTTCTCATATCAAGATAAATGTAAAGGCCCTGATATGACTTTTGCACCTGTCCCAGATGTTTCTGCTACACTGAAGCCTTGCTAATAAACAAGCTGCCTGATGAAGCAACTAGCAAACTGCCCTCATTTCAGACTTCTGATGGCAAAAAGCCACCGTGGTACCACCTAAGCATGCAACTGAATCTTACTTCACTTATGTGAGTAACACACACCCCTAGAACAGCTCTGTCCAATAGAAAGATAATGTGAGCTACACGTAATTTTAGCTTTTCTAGCAATCACATTAATGAGTATAAAAAAAAAGAAAGAAATTTAATACTATGTTTTACTCATACCAATGTAGCCAAAATATTAACACTTCAAAGGCTCAGTAGCCACGTGTCAGTACTGAATACACAGTTTGACGGGTCTGTTTCATGCATATGGATTTGGCTCATTTAGTTCGTTGAGGTGCATTAGAAAAAAAGTTACCCACTTGTGTGGTTTGTATTTTGAATCTAAAGGTTGGTCATGATTGGTCACTGGTCCCCTCCTCTATCAAACCACTCCATAGAAAAGAAGCTCTGATAAAAGTCAAAGAAAAAGCAGCTGCTCCAGGACATTTACTTTTTCTTGGCTCTCCCTAACCATGCAAGGCCAATGTGGTAAAATGTGCCCTGGTCCCATGTCCTGCGTGGGTAATGGTCCCTCATTTGAAAAATTAATTGGGACCACAATACATTCCAAGGTCAAGGAAGTTATAGAATGAGTGACTTAGGCTAGCTCTGTTTTAGGTTTTGGCAAGAAGGGCTTCTTTCTCTCTGTCTTCTATCTTGTGCAGCTAACATGCTAAGGATGGTCTGCTGTTTGCAAGGTCTCTTGGACGAACATACAGGAGCCAAGTGGAACATTAGAAAAAGGCATCCTGAATGAGAATTCTCAGGCTAGCCTTTTGCCTAAGCCTTCATGAAATGCTAAGACGTGCCTCTGAGACTCACATATGGTCTAATCCAGTTCCTAGGATAGAATACCAGACAGGGATTTGGGACCAGAGTCTGAGCAAGTGATTAAGCATGTGCATTGGTCTCATCTGGAGTGTTCTGTGTACAAGTATCTCTTGGAAACTCAACAAGGAAACAACTGGTCAAGGATTGGGGAATTTGGGATGTTGGCAATCTCTTAAAGACATAATAATTAATATTAACTACCAGCCAATAGCCAGTGATCAAGAAGTCAATATACAGCATTTTAGCAAGCTAGTTATCAGATACTTACTTAATGGTGATTTTAGAAAAATTCAGACAATTAGCACTTCTGAATTTATCTCTTATCGTATCTAGTGAAATGAAAAGGCTTTTCTTGTGTCTACTCTTGAGCTCTCAAGCCTACCAATGTTTTAAACATCTCTAGATGTGCGATAGCCCGTAATTAACTACATTCATAATAGAAATATTATGGATGATATAAACTACAGATTTGTATACCCTCACAGGGAATTAGCCATGTGATAATTATTAACTATAAAAAAATCCATATATTCGGGCACCTGGGTGGCTCAGATGGTTGAGTGTCTGCCTTCGGCTCAGGTCATGATCCTAGGGTCCTGGGATCGAGCCCCACATTGGGCTCCCTGCTCAGTGGGGAACCTGCTTCTCCCTCTCCCTCTGCTGCTCCCCCTGCCTGTGCTCTCTTGCTCTCTTTGTCAAATAAATAAATAAAACCTTTAAAAAAAGAAAAAAGAAAGAAATCCATATGCTCAAGGAAAATATGGAGCTCATATATGTTCTATAGATGACATTATACTGGAGAAAGCAGTGGACTGGGAGTCAGGGTACTGGGAGTCAGCTTTGTCATTAGTTTACTTGGTGACTACCATAGGCAATCCTCTTTCTAGGTCTCAATTTTCTCATTAGTCAAATGAAGAAGTGATTGAATAAAGTGATCTGTAAAGATGGAGACCACATGTCCTGGTGTAAATCTTAATAGCACTACTTTTTACCCTCAAGGTGTCCTCTTTTGGACAATTAAGTATATGGTCCCCCTATCTATAATATTTTTGGCTCTCAAATCTGATACTTAACGATTAGAGTTGCAAACTCAGCTCTGATGTTTATAGGGACAACAGGTAATGCAAGTAAACGCAGCTAGCCAAATGTAATCCAACAGGGAGCATTTGGGGGTGAAGCGAATGGCAGATGATGTGTCTAAAAGGGCTGCTACTACTCACCTCTAGCCAACTGCTGCCCCACAGGAATGTGTCTCCATAGCTGCAGGTCTTCCTATTTTTCAAGATTAGCCAGACACAGACTTTTGTGTGAAATATCCTGATTTTCAAATGTTGGCAACAGATTCATAGACTTTTTTAACACACTGGACAAGCCATACAAAATATATTTTGGGGCTGTATAGCGCCCAGAGATCACATACTTGCAACCACCGATGGGTATATACAGACCAATATATTTATGAGCATGTAAAACACAAAAGCTGGGTTTCCCCACAGGCTGTTTAGGTTACCTTGTTGGTCTTCTCACATTGTTTCTACACACAGAACGTTGGTGAATAGGAGCCCTGGGAACCTACGTTCAAATTAAAATCTGAAAGCAAGAGTATTACACACCAAACTGTTCGCCCTTCTTATTTCTGGGGAGCTGGAATGGGCATCATGGAAGAACAATGAAGGGATTTTCATTTCTAGGTTATATTTTTACCTTTGTAATTTAAAAGCTTAAGGATAGGGTGGTATCAAAAATACAGACAGGAGATTCACAAAGCTTGTCACTCCAACAGAAAGACATACCTCAAGCTTCTCATTCTCCCTGAAGCATCAGTCGGAAAGATGAACTCTTCCCATAATGCACCTGTGTAGTGCTCGCCCCAGGATGGGTGACAGAATCTTGCCATACAGTGGGTGAAATTTAATGTCTTCAGAAGTCAGGACATAGTAGGAGTTTGGGGATAGCAGACAATACGACTCTATCATGTCAACAGCAGAGAGTGCACAAATCTCTCTGGCTTTTATACCACAATTTATATTTTACTGGGACTAAAGGCATTTTTAAAAGTAGATTTATGCCGGAATCGTGTATTTCTGAAAATCACTTTGCTTCCAGCTTCTTGACTAACAATTCCTACGAAATGCTGTTGCCAGCTAGAAATGCTCTATCTTTTCTTCCTATTCTATCACATCCACTGAAGGTCTGATCTTAGAAAGTCCAAACAATTCCAGTAAATACTTTCCAGATTTCAGTAGCACTTTGCCAACACTTGTGAATCATTGCTATTCTTCCAGGATTCAGTTTAAGAGGGGCAATTACAAGTCACTTTAATGTCTGAGGAAAGGATAGAAAACAAACCCTGCAAATAGAAGACCACATCTATGCTTTTCAAACCACAGCTCAAACTATCAGTAGAAAATACTGTTTTTATGTAAGCCCTCAAACGGTTTTCCCCAAACCTTGCAGAATCCATTACTTTTAAGAAATTTCCACATGAATAGACCAAACAAATTAGGCATACTAATAGTTTGTACATGCACACACACACACGTGCCCGCTTCGTACAATTACCATCACAAACTTCGCAGCCAAAAACATTCACAATACTTTGGGTTGAATGATCAGGGCAGAAACATGCATTGTGAATAAAACGACCCTGTATCTTACCTATATAATTCCCTATTTCAGCTGTTTCCTACCACTGACACATTGAAGTTATCCCCAACTGAACTCTTTTGTACATATTCCTGAAAACCAGCTCATTTCTGGAATGTCTCCAATTCATTCACTCATCATTCAGTCAACCAAGAAATGTGGACTGTGCCAGGTGGAGACACAGAGGAATAAGGCATGAACGCTATGCTTGAGAGGCTCACCGTCTAGCCCGTGCAGCTTGTCCAACAATGTCGATCTAAGAACCAATTGTAGTTACCTGCTTCTGTTTCACAAACTTATTAAGGTCAAAGGACTTTCCTCCTGCCAGATCCAATTATCATCAGTTTTATTTTGTTTTCCATTTTTGACATCAGCTTCCACCTGGTCATGAGGCCTTTCCCCAGAAACACAGTCCTTGCCTGTTTTCCCACTTCTCTTCTCCCCGTGGCCTTATCTTTGCACATTCTACAATGAACCACGTCCTAGTGACATTTCCCCAAGGTTCAAATGCTCTTTTCTTGGTAGGCCAGGCTCCTCAAGGCAGGATTTACTTACCTTCTTTACTAACAAAACCAGCTAATACACTTCTCAGTCTCCTGCTTTGTTCAAGTCCTTACCACACACACTCTGAAATCCATTCTGGCAGAGCCCTGGAAGGAGACTGCCCTGAGGGGCTGTGCACCGTGCTCGGCCTCCCCAGCAGGCCACCTCACCCAATGGGACCTTGAAGTGTTTCCAGTAGCAAATCCCCACTGCCCGCTATGCTGAGCTGCTGGCTGGACTTCTGGTTCATCGTTCATGAGAGTACTTTTTATTCCAGATGGAAAAAGAACATGAAGGAAACAGTCATTCATTTCTTAAGCACTATTCTACGTACTGGAGAATGTTTAGCACCCCTGGACTCAGGGCTCAATGCCAGGAGCATCCTCTAGTCCTTGCAACACCCCCCAAATGCCATCTTGCTATCTAGGGGGATTGAAGCACCACCCCACCCCACCCCACAAGTTGCACACTACCAGGCTATGGTGTTTCTAAGGCAGTCATTACAGAGAAATAAAATACGCATACAAAATTTAGCCAAAAAAGTTGTTTTTGTCTCTACTCTTAAAACTTAAGTCTAAGCTCTGATTACTAGTCCAGACCTTCAAAGTGCAACAGAAGGTACAGAAATCCTAGATTTAGGACAAACTTGTTTTCAGATCTTAGATCTGTTATTCACTTACTTGCTGACAACAGACACTAAATTATTTAAGGCACTGGAACTCACAAAAGGAGAAAAAACAATACTTCCTTCATACTTATGATGTCACCACTGCTGACAGAATTGTTATCTTCATTCATTTCTTTGAATGTATTACCTTGGAGTCGTCCTCAGGTTTGCCAATATTCATACTAATGACCTTTCTGTTCAGGATGATCAGATGTTCAGAATGCTTTTCTTCCCCAGTTCCTTGCAATTCCCCTCTTCTCCCTTCTGTTTAATGCACATCTGGGCTTCATCCCACTTCCAAGCTTTCCTAACATGCCCTAGATCCATTTTCAGGGATGTACTGTACCCACCCCCTGGTCTCTCAGCTCCTAACCGTCCAAAATGTTTCTCTCTTAAGTCTTTGAGGAGAGCAGATGGTTTTCTCTGGCCCCCTTAAGTGTAAAGTTGTTTCTATGGCTATTTGGAATCCCAAATAGACTGGAAATTTCCCAAGTGCACACACATCCCTGTTTTTATTCTATATTCCCATAGCAACCATGCATTCAATAAATATAATTTATGATTATCCATCACAAATGTGGATATAGCTTCCCTTTCTTTTGCATATATTTATAAAGACTTAAGCATTTCATGCATGTACTTTTTTCTTTTTATATCCTTTACATTTTAGGTCACTTTAAATTGTAGTGAATAATTCTGACAGTGACAAAATGACTAGTATTGGACCATCTGCAATTAACTATTAATAAATGCTTCAGGCTTTTTGGCAGTGATTATAAGCTTGGCCTAAGGCACTGACTTTTTTTTTTTTTATTTAATTTTTTTTTTTTTTTTTTAAGTAGGATCCACACCTAGCATGGAGCCCAATGCAGGGCTTGAACTCATGACCCTGAGATCAAGACCTGAGCTGAGATCAAGAGTTGGACACTTAACCAACTGAGCCACCCAGGCGCCCTGGCACTGATAACTTCTATTCACATAGAATATCAGAATTAGATTTTATAGCTAGAAAGAATCTGAGGTCATCTGATCCATAACCCACTCCATGTTTTCCAGAATCTGAGGCTCAGAGAGATTAAGGACCTTACTCTAAGTCACATAGCTAATAATCGAACCAGGAGTAGAACCTGGGTCTACTCACCCCCATTCCAGTATTTTTTCCCAATATCTCATTCCCCATCAAGCTTTGCTTCTCCTTAATTTAGAAATGTGCAGCAACAGCTTTCTAGTTTCCTAATATTTGCAGAGAGCAACTCTGAAATTTATATTTGTGGCTTTATTGCTCTACTTATATAATTAAAGTATAATTTTTGGATGTACGAAATGTTAGAGATGGTTGAAATTTTCAGTAGCTTTTAAAGTTGTGACCAGAAAATGATTACTGAATACATCATAACACAGTATGAGCTAATTCAAAGACATTCACCATGCTGCTACAAACTAATAACAGAAATGATTGCAAAGTACTCTGCCTTTGCAAAGTGCTGTAGTGAACCAACTCCTTGCCCCCAGAGAGAGAATAGATGCCAAGTATTATTAGTCATAGAACATGTACAACTTGGCCTGAGATGAAATGCAGAAGACAGCTAGATTTGACTCCAAAATGGCATGGAGGAAGGTGGGATTTAATGGAAGGAAGAAATGGGACTTTCTTGGTGCCCAGTGTGATTTCCTGAGCTCACCGCGCTCCATCCCACCGACTGGCACGGGCAACTGAAACACGAAGATACCAAGAATGGCTACTTAACCCAAAAAGCCCTGGTGGTCGGAGGCAGCCATGGAGGGGGACACTGCTTGTAGGTCTCGGACCGTCAGAGTCCCTGCCCTCGGGGGTATAGCTCAGGGGTAGAGCATTTGACTGCAGAGTCCCTGCCCTCTCCTCCCCCAGCCTCTCTCCGTGTGAGGGGCTTCCACCAGGGGGCATTTCCCAGACCAAAGTCCGGGCACCGCCCGCGTGGGAACGCGAACGTGCACACTTGAATGGCGGCAGCTGGCTGGGAGAAAAATGGAATGGCTGTTTCCTGACCGGCTTTCAAGGGCCGCAATTCTTTCTTTCCAGGGCTGAGCCGATTTCTCGGTGACACCCACTCTCCCGCGGCCCCCGGTGCCTCCCCTCTGCGGGCCCGTCCCTCCCGCGCCCAGGCCAGAGACTACAATGAAGCTGGCGGGCTGACCCAGCTGCTCCAGCTCGCGCCCGGGTAACCACGGCAACCGCAGGCTTCAGGAATGCGCTCTAATTGAAGGCCGAGTTTCCTCCCACAGTGATGAGCAACAAGTGAAGCAAAAATAGTGAGGCGGGATGAAGGCTGGGAGGGAGCAGGGGGGTGGAGGGGAGAGCTGGTGCAGCGCGGCGCGGGACTGGGTGGCTGGGGATTAGGGAAGGCAAAGAGCGCCTTCAAGACCTCGTTTGTTCTCTTAACCCAGGGTCGTGAAGAGCTAAATGGACAGCCTTCACCCTCCTGACATCTTGGTGCAAAAATTTCAGGGAACGATCATTAAGGCAACCCCCCCCACCCCCCCACCCCCCCCACCCCCCCGCCATCTCTTTGCTGGGCGCCTCTGCTTGTTTCTAGTAAGTGAATGGAGATGTGCTCATCCCTGGGTCTCCACGAATAAAATAGCAGCTAGCAGCAAGAGTTCAGCAGGTGAAGGAATGAACTGACCCTAATTTGCCCCCCCCCGCTTCTCCGGATGTTCTGTTCTCTTCAAACCAAAGGAGAACTTTCAAGGTGGTCATGTTTATAGGGTGACCACCACACCAGTTTGACTGGACAGGACAAGTTTAGGCCTGTTGTCTTGACAGAAATTATTAAAAGTTTTCCCTTTTCACTCCCAAGTATCCTGGTTTGGACAGTAAATTACAAAGTCACCCTATCTAAAGTCTTCCCCGGGCCATCCAGATCCTAATCCAAGTCAGGTGTTCCCCAAGCCCCTCCAGACTTCATCAAATAGCCTGTGTGATGTAATCCTTGTGTTTAGGCACTAAACACCCTGTAATTAACGAAGGCCATCCACTGAGAAATGGGGACTTCCAACAGCAGCCAAAATACAGTAACCGAAACATAGCATGCTGGGACAGGATGTCCTGAAAGCCACTAGCAGGAAGAGTCCCACAGGGCTGATTAGGGTGACCACTGGCAAGGCACCACACAGATGTCATTGAGAAAACGTGAATATAGTAGTAATAGGATTGCCAATTCACAGATGGCTCATTAAAGCCTCTGCCTATGGAACAGGCGAAAGGGAAATCGGCTCTCTAGCAGGAGTCCCAGAACCCAGAATTCCCTAGAGAGGGTTCCCTTAGATTAAGGATGACACACTAGCAATGAAATGTGGGGCATGGGAACTGGTGGGAGTTCTTATTATGTGCCACTTAATCCTCACAATAGGTCTTCCATGTAACCTTTATTACCCCTTCCCCACTTTTACAGATAATGAAACCGAGGCTCGTCAACCTCGACTTACCCTAGGTTATATTGCTGCACTGAGTCCAGGGATATCTGACCCCAAAGCCCATGCTCTTCACAGAAGACCTTGTCCAGTATCCAGATGGACCTTTGGTCAAGATCTGGGTTTTGCAACACTGGCACTATTGACATTTGGGGTCAAATAATTCTTTGTTGGGTGTAGGAGGGCTGTCCTGTACATTGTAGAATGTTTAGCAGCCTCCTTGGCCCCTACAGCACCCCACAAGTTGTGACAACCAAAAATGTTTCTAGACATTGCCAAATGTCTCCTGGGGGAGGGGGCAAAATAGCCCCTTCTTGAGAACCAATAGCCTAGATATTTAATATCAAATACAGTCTTAATCTTTTATTGTATTCTCTAATTGCTTCAGAAATATAATATTTATCTTTACCAAAAGACAAGATAGTGTCATTTATTTATTTTGTATCTTCACTGTGCTAGGGACATAGTATGCAAAAAAGAGTTAAATATAAATCAAAATTTAAATGCAAATCATACTTGAACCAAAACTGACTCTATCATGGTGCCCATCAAAGCACGAGGTTGCAATTATGCAGTAGAGAGGTCTGAAGGCGACAGGAGACTTCTTGCAAAGACTAAAAGGCATGATCCCAAGTCTTTAGAGCAACCACAACCCCCACTCCACTGCTTACACAGTAGAATGGTTGTCACTGACACTCATTAACCAGAATCACATTCTGGTTGATGCCTGGCTAACTTTCTAGTTCTTCCAAACAGAGGCATCTAGGTAAGCTCAGGGCAGAGCAGGCCAGGACGAGGAGAGAGGACTGGGAGAAAAGGCGATGGGGCTGAAGCCTAAAGAGCTCACTCCTAATTAGTTCTCTCTCTCTCCTTGCATGGGAGCCAGCATGGTGATCTCGGCTTTTCTGGAAATGTGAAGGCACAGGTGTCTACTGAAGACAGAAAGGATGGCTCCGCCCTCCTAGTGGAATCAAGTCTAGTTAAGGTCTTTCACATGGGGCCAAGATATCTGAGGTATTATTGAGTCTACAAATGAAAATATGGGCACAGCCCAAATCCAAAGATGTTCCAAAGGAGTAAACCCCAGATTTATGGCGAGAGTGTGGCTCCGTAATTAATTCCTTCTCTCCTTTCTTGCCAGGAGTAAAGTTTTTCTTTCTTCTCCCCCATTCTTTTTCCCTCTTCTTCTGTTTGTAAATCTTGGAGAGAAACAGCAGTAGCCACTCTGAGAGATCAAAGTTTTAGCAAGCAACAAAGACCTCCAAGGAGGCTGTTGCCATGGGAACTCTCAGAGCTGAAGCCCTTTTAATCGGCAAATCTCCTTGGTTAGCAGCACCGGGCTGGGGCTGGCAAAGACGAAGAGAAGGAGGGGAAGGAGGCTTGGCAATGAGTAGCCTCTCTTAACAGCCAGAACTAATGTCACGGGGGTGGGAGTGCAATGGGATTCAGATTGAGGCAGCATTGACAAGGGGTGAGTGCTAGAGCATTTCTGCTCAGCCTCAGAAACAGGCACCTGTCAAAAATCCCTAAAGTCAATGGCAAGTTCTGAGATATGCCCTCCCAAGAATTCCCTGATTTCTGATTGTGTTCTTCATGGCTCCTTAATACTAACGGGCTGAAAGGTGTATTTTAGACCACAATAACAATGTCAGGCACAGTGTTGTGAATAACTTGATTTTATAAAAATCCATGTATGTCTGTTCCTCCACCCCTTGCCTCAGTACCTCTGGATAAATCACAGGAGGAGATCGAAGGGAAAACAGAAGCACACAGGAAAACAAAGGTATCTCTGTGGCATCGCCATCAAAGGGAAGAATCAATCCCAACTTAGTGCCTACTCACAAGGACCTGCTGGGAGCAAACCTATTTCTGGCTTCCTGGAATAGCATTGCATTTGGCCTATAAAGAAACACAAATGGATGAATTCCACAAAATATTAACAGTGTTTGTTTTTGCCTGCCTTCTTCATTTGGAAACAACCTGCCCAATTTCCCTTTAAGAAGCTACTCCTTTTCCTTTTTCCCTTCAATTCGTATGGTTCAACTGGGGCTGTTGGTATACTTAATGCTCCTTTCCCAAAGCACAGCCAGCCCCCAACAACAGGACTTTTGCTGAAACTATGGAGAAAGGCACTTTGTCCTAGGTGATGGAAGGCGTTAAAGACTATGGAAGTCTAGAACTGCTGGGGGCTATCTTTGCCTCAAATGGGGAGCCTGCCTGAGAACTAAGCTAACACAGAGGAGACAGAGATTCTTTAAAATATAATCTGAACACTGGGACTCAGACATGCTTGAACCTAGACTTATCAGTTACCTAAGCCAAAAAATTTCTCTAAGCCAGGTTAAGTGTCTAGCCCTTGCAATCGGAAGAGTTATGAAGAATACAGTCATTGGCTCTGGATGGAGAGATTTTAGGAGATATTTTCTTCTTTTGTACATTTCTGTTCTGCTTGAAATGTTCGCAATACACATGCATCATTTTTTTTTCTAAAACAAAAAATATTAAAGTAAAACAAACAGCAGTATTTTAGGCATCACCCTAGATAGAGAATTAATTCTGCAATCTGTGGGTCTTCTAAATAAACTCAAAATCATAGAAAGGACTCTGGAAGCTATCTTGGGTATCCTAGTATCTTAGACAAGAGAACCTGTTCCATATTGAAAGCTCATCAGAGAGGAAATTTCTATAATTTCCCCCGCCAACCATAATTTCTAAAAATTGTTATTTACCATTAGGAAAGCCTTCCTTAGCTTTAATCTAAACACCCCTTGGGTCATGTCCTCTTACTCTATTCTCAATCCAGAATCAGGAATGTTCACCCAGCCATGTTTCCACTTGGGCCCTTTCCCTCATTTTTCTATTTGAAGGCCCTTAAAAAACAAGCTACCATATGGGACATCAGAAAGAAGGGGTCAGGCCCTCATATTGCACATGGAAAGAAGTAAGAACAAGGCGAGCTGCTTTTAGATTTTAAAATAATAACTTCTCTGCTTGAGCCTTCCTGAACGGTGAAGTCCTTTTCCTGCCAGCTGGAGCTGCCCAAGGGAACTTTCCTCCTATCCAAACAGTAGCATGGTTCCAGGTTATAAACATCCTGTCCTTGCCGCAGATCTTCGACCAACATCTAATCTCAGGGTGGCAGATTTCTGGACACTCCCTTCTTATGGCTCTATGATTCCAAATGTCTAAATGTTTCTAAGGTACCTGTCACAGTCATCTCAAAGCACCCAAAACACCAAGTGTATTTCCAACTTCGGTATGATTTTACCTTCTGAATCATCAAAAAGAGATTAAAGAATGTTCAGTATAGTTTTTGTGTTTAATGTTGAATCAGTGGCTGTCTTCCCATTTCTCTGAATCACTTGTCTTCAGATATTTCTGAAACCTCTGATAGAAGCATCCACAGTGATTTGTAGATGGTTCACATGTCTGGGAAAAGGAGGGTGGGGTCATGCTCAGTGGGGGAGGTATGCAATCCAGGCAAAAACAACCATGTCTTTGAAATAAGGGCCTAGGTCAATGGTTATAGGCAGTTTCCCTAAGAAATAAAGTGAAATACTAAAGCAAAACTGGGACAAGTAAAAATTATTACCCATGACCTCAAGCAGCAACCACAATTTTTAAAACATGGCTTATGGGGCACCTGGGTGGCTCAGTAGGTTAAGCTTCCGACTCTTGATTTCAACTCAGGTCATGATCTCAGGGTGGTGAGATCAAGCCCCACATCAGGTTCTTGGCTGAGCACGGAGCCTGCTTAAGATTCTCTCTCTCCCTTTCCCTCTGCCCCTCCTCCCCTACCCCTCTCCTCTTGTGCTCGCACTCTAAATAAATAAATAAATAAGGCTTATGCAGAAGAGCATTCTATAGCTTCTTAATATAGACAGGTCATGTGGTATCGTTAGGAATGAAGACATTTGGGTTTGATCATCATCACTGTTTTTTTTTACAGGGGTAATTGTTATAAAACCTGAACATTAATTTCTTCATTTGGAAGATGAGGAAAATAATGCCTGCTCTCCTACCTCACATGGTACTTACAGAAAAAAATCTGTGAACTACAAATTATTATCAGAGTGCATTAACATGAATAGCAGACATAGTAATGGTATCACTCTGGTGGACATCTATTGTTTTTTTTTTATTTTGTTTTTTTACATCTCACATCCATTCTTCCTTTTTTTGTAAGAGTGCCCCAATTTACTTTGGGAAAATGATTCTTCTCCACATCTTGGTGGACTAGCCACCAAGAGCTCTTGACCTTCCAAGGCTAAGCAGTGGACACCTGTCCAAACTGGGACAACTGGGACTCTCCTGAGACTAATTCTTGAGTGGAAAAATGAAGAAAACAAAACAAAACAAAAAACAGTTAAAATGATTTTTTTCTCTGGCTATGGAGTCCTAAAGATATTAATTCTTGCCACATAGACCCGAGAGCATCTCTGGCGCAGCAAGGACTGTGCTGTGCTCATCAAAACATTTCTACTTTTTTCCTGGGGAAATACAAAATAACAGCAGAAGTGACCCACGTCATTGCCAGACCTGGCCCCTAAAAAGGTCCCACATGACCTTTCTCACTCTCCCTTTCTGAGCGGCTGTGAGCAAATGTCTCCAGTACAGCTGAGCTGAACAATGGAGAAGCTTAGAGCCCTACTCCGCCACATGGAAGGGGGCTACCCAGGTGAGCCTCCTAACCCGTATCTGACCAGGACAAGAGGAAATAACAGATTTCTACTGTAGTAAGTCACTGAAATTTGGGGGGGGGGGGTTTACAGAAGCTCACAAGTGTTACCCTAGCATACTATCCTTTTTAGAGACTGATTTTCCAGCCTTCCTTTCAATTATGATACCCTTCCAACAAATCATTTTCCTGCGCAAGTTAGCCAGAGTCCAATTCTATTGCTTCCAACCACAGTTCTTGATGGACCTATCATCAGTAATAATTTAAATAGCCAGATAAAGAATTATGACCAGTGAGATTAAACCATGTCATCTCACTTGAGACTGTAGACATTTATTGTACTGACCCTTTATGAGTCAACAAATACATACTTAGCACTGACTAACATTTAAGAGGCATAAAATATTGGTTACAGATTCTACCCATTTATCATTTAAAAAAACATTCACACCAGCCCCTTTACATTAGCCACTCTGCTAGGCATTACAGATCTAAAGACAAATGCGCATTAGTCCTTTACCCTGAAGAGCACATGGTCCAGTGCTACGGAGAAGCCTCCAATGTGGGAGAAATCAAGACAAGTACATATGCAGTACCAGTGTTACCACTCACATGAAGTAAACTAGAATATAAGACTGACAGGTTCTGTCCTTGGCCCTTTCCATTTTATATAATCTCCCTGGGTGACTCAGCTATCCTTTCATGGCTCTATCACTCAGGATTCTCAAATCTATTATCTCTGATCCTTGCTTCTCCCCTGGGTTCCAGACCTACATTTCTAGTTGTCAGCAGGACATCCCTACCTTGGGGTCCCACAGGCCTCACATACTCAACATGCCAAGAGCCAAAGTCATCCTCCTGCCTCCCCAACCTGCTTTCCAACCTGTATGCTCTCTTAGTTGATGGAACAGCTGGCTACCCAGCTAGCTAGAAATCATGGTGTCCTTTTGACTCATCCCTCTCTCTCATTTCTTTTTTTACATTAGTCACCAAGATCCATCACTTCCATCTCAGAAATGTTTCTGTGTTGTCGCTTCTCAATCCACTGCTCTGGTTCAGAATCTCATAGGCTTTCACTGATGCTGCTCCAGCAGCCCCATAGCCCATCCCTCTGTTCTAGCATTCCTTTGGCATTGTCTACCCTGCTGCTAATTATTGTTTTGACCCTGAGATCTCACTTCATTCCTCTGTTAGTATTTCTTTACTGGCTCCCCAAAGTCTTCAGGACGAAGTCCAAATTTCTTAGTCCGACATGTAAGAGACTTCACAGTCTTGTTCTGTCAACTTTTTCCATCTTCACCTTTGTGAGTATGATGGAAAAAAATAAATTCTTAACTTTGCCTCTAAGTTATCCCTTTAATTCGCCTTTCCTTACTAACTGGCCAGCTGAAATTCCAACCAGTTTTCTGTTCCCCACTTCGTGATCATCTCCAAGAAGAGCTACGCTCAACTCCTTCCAGCCACCATCAATAGTTTCTTTTCATTCTTGTGGGATTAGTCCTTTTAACCCTGACCTACAGCAAAAGACCACAGTCTATTCTCTCTGGCTTCCTTGTGAATGAGCATCACCCTGTACATTCTTGTAACCAACCTGGAACCCATTCTATTTCTCTCATGAGGACTAAAGTCCTGGGAGGTCATTCTCTTGTTTGTCAAGGTAGTCACATCCCTCATGTTCATCAAAATTTTTCAATCCAAAAATTTTAAAATTGAAATGAAGCTCAAAAGTAACCTAAACATCTTTTCCTATACATACATGTCTCATTTATAACAACTCCTAAGATTTTTCCACCCTCCTGGGACAAAGAAATCACTACTCCTGAGAACGCTTATTCCATCTTCAGATGTCTCCAATTGTTAACAGTTATTTCTTCATACAGAGATAGACTCCTGCCCCTTGTAACCTCTACTCCTGGTTCTAGTTCTACCCAGCCACAGTCCCTCTTCTGTACAATTTCAACTGGAGATACTTCCCATGCTCCCTTTCCCAAGCCCTCCTTTACTAAATCAGACCTTCCCAGCTCCTCCAACCATTCCTAATGTAAAATTCAATGACTGAATCAGTGGCTCATGGAGGTTGCAATTAGCAAACTGTTGGACCCAGTTATATGCCCCCTGAGGTCTTCATCTCCTTGAGACTGACCTCAGATATCAGGTTGTTCTCTTGGTCTCACATAAAAGGAATACCTAACAATTAGGCCTGTAGGATATAACAACCAAATAATTAGAATTTTAAAAACTGTGACAATATTTTGAAACATTCTATAAAGGGTGTCAAGACTAAGAAGACTCAGAATTTTGCATCTGGGAAGTAAATACAGTGCTTCCCATGTCCAGAAAATTCTCAGAGATTTCAAACTAACTTCTTTAAATAAGTAACACAACTAGTGTTGCCCTAAAAAGTTCACATGGCAAATATATCCTACTCTGAACATTTCTAATTAATATGGAACACAGTGGAATGATGTGTTTCTCCTCCCCAGACCTCTAGCATGTACCTGCTTATCTCACAGAGATGCTGCTTCTACTATGATGAGTTGATTTGCAGCCTCCCCAGTTTTCCTTTACCATTCTTTTTGGAGTGACACTGATTTCTGTTCATCTTTTCTCCCATCATTGATGACCATGTTCATCTGAGCCTTTCTTTCACCCACCTCTCTTTGTCCTAAGGACAGTATCTTCCCCCAAATGACTATATGTTTTGATCCAGGAGAATGCTCTTCTTATACTTTGCAGAATTGGGAACAAATTATTTCAAGTGGTTTTTACCTGGCCTCCTTTTCCTGCACAGGCAATTACCTCTCTGCAAATGGCTACACTGGCCAAATAATTGTGTCCGCAATTAGCTAATTGCAGGCTCAATGAGCCACTTGTTCCTTCAAGCTTGGCCATTAGAGTTGTGTGATTGGGCAGAAATTTATCTTTTTATTCCCTTCTGGTTTACAGAGTCACAGCAGATCCCAAATCTGATTTCCCTGCATTCTTTCACAATGTCAATATAAGCCTTTTTTGTTTTTTTTTAACCTCTTTTTGTATATCTGTCATACTTCCCATTCTTCTACAGATCACAGCAGCTATACTTTAAATGTTAGACCCAAAGAATATGTATTTGAATTAAGTCAACCCTCTAATAAGGGTTAATTATTACTAATTAAAGGGTTAATTATTAATAAATAATCACCTTTATCCATTCTATAAACCATAAAAGTAAGGCAGCAGAACAGTTGACTTGCCAAAGGCACACAGTCATAATAGAGTAAAACTAAAAATCCCAAATAGCTGATTCCACTTTCTCCCTGGGCCCTGAGTTTCCCACATAGGGTAAAATTAACCTTCAACCTCATTTGCCTTTAAAAGAAAGCACCGTTAAACATTCCTCCAAAGTGTTATCACCTGGCTTCTTGGAAACTACAAAAAAATGTCATTTCATCTAAAAAATGGCCTCAAGTGTTTACCTTTCCTCCTACAATTAATGCAGTTTCTTTTCTAAATTTCTGTATTTTTATTCTAATTTTCTTGTACAACCAACATTTATAGAACATGAAATATGTGCTCAATTTGCAGTTTCATACAAGGTCATTTCCCACTGACATTCCTCCAATCCACAAAAGAGGACAAATAGCCGAAGATAATGAATTTTCCTTTATGAAGAAATTAATGTTAATAAGGATTAGTTATATTTGCTTTGAGAATGACTCAGATGCTTTTAGGTTTCAAGGCATTGCTTTCCAATTAAACCCTAGCAGATTCTCCAATAGCTCTTTCCACCAGGCACATTTTATTGTTACTCTCCAATTTACAGCCACCCTTCCTCATGATCATCTTAAGTGTAGGTAACTGAATGGAAAAAGATTCCTGACATCTTGGGAGATCCCCACTCACCAATGAATTCTTATCTCTCAGTTGTCTCTACTCTGCTTCAAAGCCTCTGGCATTTTCTTCAACGCTTAGCACACAAAAAAAGGTAAGTAAAGTGTAAGAGCAAAGAGAAATTGGGGTTAAAGGTACACAAGTGGAAAGGAGGGAAAAAAACAACCCTGAGAAAGCAGAAGAGACATCAGGACAGTGCCAAAAAGGGCCTCCAAGAAACAAGATACAATAAATAGGGCTACGGCTCATAAAGAGCATATTCTAAAACCAGTTTGTGCACAAGAAATAAAGCCTGCGTATGCAAGCTGCTGGAATGCTCAGGGAAAAGTGAGGGGAGGGAACAGTGCAAGCAGTCTAAGATATAAATGCTGCTGATGGTTTTCACTTACCCAACACCAGCAGCTCTGCCAAGTCCTCATTTTTGCCCTCCAGGTCATCAGGGGTAGTGATGATACAGTAATAGAGTCCGCTGTCTCCCCACATGAGTTTTCCAATTTGAAGATCTGCATCTGTTATCATAAAAAGAAGTGCCCATTCCTAAAACTTCCCCCTGAAAGGAAAACACTGGACAATGGAAGGTGAGAGAGGGGCCCTTCCAGAAGGAATGGCTGCCGTGCTCTACTTCTCCACCTAGATGGTGGTTGACAAGATGTTTGCTCTATTTCAAATGAACAAATACACAAACAAAAACCCAGTAACAAACACTAGCATCCCCAAGGTGAAAGACTTAGGGCGTCCCCAGAAAGTGGTCTAGTCCTGGTCCAGTTTTGGGAATAGAAGACTGCTTTCAACTAACCAGATCTGCAGACGCCCCCAAAAGCCAGATACATTCCAGAATTACTCTGGACTCCTAGAAATGAGCTGGCTTCACAGGAGTTCTTCAAAATTCAAATGGTCAAATAGATCAGGTCAGACTCGTAGGCCCTTTTCTTGTCTAATACTGTAGGGAGCAGAAGAAAGGGTAGAACTGATACAGAACCACCTGGGGCTTGGGCCAAGGCATCTACCTGGTTCTGTAATGTGTATGCTTACATCCCTTCTCCCAGCAGAGGAACTTCTTAGGAAGTCTGCTTCTGAGTTTGGGAAAGGGCCATAGAGGCTGATGTCAAGGTGTATTTGAGGACATTCTTTGAATAGAATCTATTTCACTTCAGTTCTCATAACAAGCTCCTCAGACGAGAGGTCAGGTTTGAGAAAGACCATTTCCAAAGCTCATCTCAGTGTCTGTTCTGGATATTACACCCTTCACCCTTTCTCCCCTCACTGTCCCCTTAAGTAATTTGCTAGGCTTCCTGAAGCTTCTATTTCCATAAAGTCAAAATCTTGAGGGGTTGCAAGGCGGAGAGGCGGACATCCCCTTGTGTGCGGGACAGTGGAACAAATCTCCCTTCTCTTCCTGGATTCAAAGCAAAGGTACCGTTACCATGCACAATCGTGATCTCTCTGCCCCTGTAGAAATCTCCCAGGGTGACGGTTGAGCCCTGTTTTGAAGCTACCACTCGAACAGTCCTCCTGCTGTCTAAACAGTCCAAGTAGGGGTCCCATTCCAGGTTTCTTTTGCTGAGAGACTGGGCCCGGGGAGAGGACATGCCCAAGGACTCCCCCATGCGATCCTGGCAGTAGGATTTGAACTTCCACTGCACGACTGCAGGCTGATGGGAGGACGTGGAGAAGTGGCAGCGAAGCACGGTGGGCTGAAAAAGCATGGCCACCTTCTTCTTGTCAAGCACCGTGACTTGAAGGCCATCAGCCATGGCTGCAAAACAGAATGAATATATCCAAATGGTATGCACATTCCAGACCTCACCTCACACCACACAGTCATACCTCTCCACCTCACCTCCCTCACCTGTCCCTTCCCGCTTTCTCCATCACTGTTAATGGCATCCACATCCATCTGGTCGTGTTGTCCAGAAACCTGCCTTCACTCCCAATATCCAGTCAGTCACTAAGCCACATCCACTTGATCTCTCTCTCTCTTTTTATTTATTTGAGAGAGAGAAAGAGAGAGCATGAGCACAAGCAGGGGAAGGGGAGAGGGAGAGGGAGAAGCAGACTCCCCGCTGAACAGGGAGCCTGATCTGGGGCTCAATCCCCTGAGATCATGACCCGAGCCGAAATCAGACGCTTAACTGACTGAGCCACCCAGGCGCCCCTCCACTTGACCCCTTAACATCTTTAATATCTTCCCTCCTCTTTGACCTCACTACCATTGCTTTTGTTGGTGTCCTCTTCATTTCTTGCTTATATTACAATAATCTCTTGTCTGGTCTCCCCACCTGCAGTTGCCCATATGCTATCCATTCTCCTTGCTATATAATTCAGATGATCTTTCTAAATCCGATTGCTATGGCTCTCCTTCTTAAAACCCTTCCCTCAACCTCCATGGCCTTCAGGATAGATCCCAAAGTTCCTGGAAAGGCATTGAAGATGCCCCGTCATCTAGTCCCTCTTACCTCCTCAGCCTCACTTCTGGTGGCACCTCTATGTGAGCACCAAGAATAACCAAACAAGTAACAATTTCCCCAAGTGGGACTTGCTATCTCACACCTCTAGGCCTTTGCACATGACACTCCTGGTTTCTGGAATGCTTTTTCCTCACTTCTTTCCTTGGAAACTCTTTTCCACCTTTCAAAGCCCAGGTTAAAGGCTTTCTGTAGGCCTTCTCTGACCCTCAATTCATTAGTCACCTCCTCCTTTGTGCCATCAGAACCTCAGCATCCTCTTCTAGACATTTCTTATAATTACTTTGCAAGTATTTCTTTTCATGCCTGTCACCCCTAACAGACTTGTCAGGTAAGAAACATGTCTTATCTTGCTGTCCCAGCTTGTGAAGCCCAGAAGTACTCAACAAATATTTGATAAATAAAGACCATGAAGCTGGGAAGTATGACTTCAGGAGGAAGTGACCTCCCTTCCAGCTGATAACCAAGCAAAGGGGACAGAGATGAAGGGAAAAACGAAAGCTTTAAGAGAAATGAAGATTTTCAGATCAAAAGCAGTAGACTAAGTTCAAAAGCTTTGAAGGGTAATCAGAAAAAAGTGAGGAAAAAAACGGCTAGAAAGCAGATGAGAAGTGTAAGTGGTGAAAAGATCCAACCTGAGGCCTGGTGTCCAAGAAAGGGAAATTGCAGTGAATGGTAGACCAGGGGAGTGTTTGAGAGGCAAAAGGTCTCTATTAACTCAATGGTGAGATCTAGAAATTCCAAGCAAAGAGAACTTAACTTTCTCAATTGAATGGGAGAGGCAAAAGTTTCTAGCTTGATCTGACATTAGAAGCAGAAACAGAATGATGATGAGAGGCAGAAAAAAGGAATATGAATTAAAAGACACGATAAAGAGGTTCTGAATTAAATCCAGGAGCCTGCCAAGTCAGCTTCAGGAAGCTTGAGACAGGAAGTTTCACCCTAGAATTACAGTGGACTTGAGACACACAAGGAAGGACTAGTTTCCATGGGGCACCTTCCATCCTTTATTACGACCAGTGTTCAAAATGACACTAGGCATCACACTCACTCTTACGGTTCAAACATACATTTATTTATGAATGTCTCCTATGAAGCACCCTCGACAAGGGCAAAATACCGCATTTGTGCTCATGTCTTCTGATTTCCAGACCAGTGTCTCTCCATTATGAGAAACCAGGTTCTAATTCTTCTGGGGAGAAAACAGTTTCTGCATGCTGTGGAATGAGGAAGTGCGAGTATTTGAGATTTACCAAATCTTAGTGTTTTGAACCTACCAAGCACTATAGAATAAATGACGGAATGCATGCACAAATGAATGACTATTACTATGGGAATTTCTAGGATTTTGTAGAGAAAACCAGTTAAATGTGTCATAAATAGCACAGTATAGTAAAATAGCATTGAAATCACATAGATGGGGCTTTGAATCCCATCTGGCCACCGACTAGCAATGAGGCCTTACTGAAGTCTCTTAAGCAGTCCTCACTTACAAAATGAGCCTCATAATCCTTATTCACAGGGTTGTTAACAAACAACTTGCTGGGAGGAGATTCTAGAGCAGAGCACTGTGACCATGCCTAGTACTCTTGACTAATCCTCCCTCCCATTTCCTGCCTTTTCCCTCACCTCCCACACTGAGGCTCCTGAATCTCCATGAACATTCACCACCAATAGGTTTGATTACAGCCAGAATATGAAGATCAGCCCCATCAAGGGGCAAATAAGTCCTCTCTGGAAGCTCACTGTCAGTTTCTAGGCTCCATTATTTCCTTCCACCACCCCCCAAATATTGATGTGCTAATTCCACTGCTCCCTAACTCACAGAGCTGGACTGGGAAAAGAAATTTCTTTACAGTTTCTCCTTAAACTCTATTGCATTAATTCTTAACTTTGTAATTCTTCCCCAAATCCTTATTCACACTCCAATTTCCTAGGTAACAAAAAAGGGGCAGAAGTCAAAGGACTTCAATTAGCAGTGGTTGAGGCTGGATAACCAACCACAGGCATTGTTCCCAGTACAACGCTTTGTACTTGACCACGCCACCTTTCTTCTCTGCTACCTATTCAGGCTATACCTGGGAAATCACATTATCCTAGCCTTTGTAGGATAAATAAAACCAGCGAAGGAGGCAGCTGCTAAATAAAAGTGTTGTTTTCTGTTTGTTTTATTTCGTCAGGGTTTTTGTTTGTTTGTTTTTTGACAGAGTTAAGTGTGGGGTTTTGTTCATTAGGTGATTACTAAGAATAACCTCCTTTCCCAGCTCTGTTCTCTGTTAATGAGATTAGCCTAACTTGACCAAGCCATTGGATTCCCCTAATTTTTTAAGGGGAGGAGGGGCAGAGGGAGAGGGAAAGAGAGAATCTCAAGCAGGCTCCACACCCAGCATGGAACCCGACATGGGGCTGGATCTCACAACCCTGAGATAATGACCTGAGCCGAAATCAAGAGTTGGACGCTTAATTGACTGAGCCACCTAGGCGCCCTTGGACTCTCCTAATTATTAATAGAGATTAGTTGGTTCTCAGCTTATTCCATGACATACAATATAAATTCATGCTCCAAAGAATAAGGAATACAGTGTCAGAAACATCTGCCTTTTTATAACGTGATAGTTAATGGCATGGGTTTTGGAGTTAGTCCTAAATTAGAATCCAAGCTTTACCACTTCCTAGCTGCATGACCTAAGGCAAATTTCTCAACTCATGAATTTCAGTTTCCTCACTGGTAAATATTTCCTCACTGGCACATAATAATTGTAACTACCTTACAGAGTTGACTGAGGGTTAAATGAAATTTTAACCTAAGCACTTAGGATAATATGGTCCATGGTAAACACTGAATAAATACAGCTGTTGCTGCTACTGTCAAGAACAGTCTGTTGACTTCTGTGAAGCTATGAACCTAGAGCTAGGTGAGCACAGATATCAAGATGGGAGATGCTGAATGTGTGTAGTGCAGAATGGGCAAAATTGCACAGGAATGCTAGGATAGGTAATTATAAGTTCAATAGTGGCAGTGCCTGGGTGTGCCCATCACGGCACAAACCCTTATGCACCTCCTGGAAATCAGAAAATGGAGGGTAACCATGTGTACATATGTGCAGGTATAATGGGAACCCTGGGACTCTAAGCTAAGGGTGGAGTTAGACAACTGGAGAGGACAGGACTGGAAATTTCAAGGAAAGGCCAGTTTATTGGACCTTTAAGGAAAATAAGAATGAAGAGTTAGAGAGAAAGTTGAAAATTCCAGTCTCTGCTTTAGCTCTATAAACTTCACACTGTAGGATGAATGCCACCCAATTCTTGAGCCTGCCCTGACCATGCCTATTAGGAATCCCATTCCCATTGAAGGGTGGGATCTAGAATTGCTCTTCTGGCCCTAACCCTGAATTCCAGGTGAGGGCTTGGATTCCTTAAACCCACTAAGCAGCATCTCTTTCCCTTAACCTGTGTTTATCTTGAACTGTTTCCTCCTGATTCGCAAACCATTTGCCCAACTGGGACTGAGCTCCAGCCTGCTTGCCTGGGCCATGATACCAGCCCCTTCTCCAGAGGATTTGGTATTGTTTTCTATATCCCTTACACATGACTGAACCAAATCTAAAACTGATGTGGCTAACCACCCCACTTCAAAAAACACATCTCATGGAACCTCCATTCCTACCTCCAGATCAGGCCCCTCAGAGATCGTGCATAATTTGGGTGAAAACTAAGATGGACAAGCCCACATGCACTCTGAGATCTGGCCTGGGAACACCCTCCCTCTGGTTCCCATTTCCAAGAGATCTGCCCTGGGGTGAGGTTAGGGTCCTGAGCATTGATTCTACTTCCTACAGTTTTTTCTATTTCACCACTTGTCAGATGCCAAAACCTAGTACTTCTTATGCTGGGGTGTATATAGGCTAATAAGAATATTTTTGTATGCCCGGTAAACAAAAATATTCAGCCTCTTTGTGGTGTTCATCTGTGCATTTGATCTAAGAAATCTTATTCCTTCCCATAGTTCCAACTATCATTATGTCTCAGACCCTCAACTCTCTGAAGCCTCATCTGCATGTTTCAACAGATACTTCAAATTCAACATGTCTAACCCCAGTCATAAGATCTTTTCCCCTGCTCCTTGCTTATAAAGCAATCCTTCCCGCCCCCCTCTAGCTCCTTTGCCAGTATATCCCCATCCTATCACCAGATCGAAATCATAGCTTTGATGATTTCCTCTCTGTCCCCGAATACATTTGGTTGGTCACTAAATCTCAACATCTCCCAAATTTGACCCTTCCTTATTTCCATTGCCACCTCCTTAAATTAGGTTTCTATTCCTTCTACTAGATATTAATTATGAAATGTTTGCTATGTGTCAGAAATTGCGTTAAGCATTATTCATGAATCTTAATGAATCTTAATGAATTTTTTCAAAAAATTCTATAAAATAGGTACTATTATCATACTCATTTTATAGATGAAGAACCTGGATCTCAGAGAATGTATGTTCAGGCATGAACCCAGGCTGACTGGCTGCAAAGCTCTTAACCATAACTTTACATAGGCCTTCATTACCTCCTCAGTCTTACAATAGCCTCCTAAGTGGCCTCTGTACTTCCAGCCCAGTACATTCTCCACACTTTTTATCTAGAATTTTTTTTAACATATCTAATCATGTCCATCCCGTGCTTTAAGGCCTCCACTGATTTCCAAGATAAGATCCGAATGCCTAGACATGGCATATAAGGTCTTCCCTGTGATTTGGCCCCCAAGCACACCCCAGACATATGAAAATCGTTTTCATTCTTTAACTATCAATCTCTTATTCCTTTCACCTGGAGAAACACAAGAGCATGTAACTGAAGGAGGCCCTGGCAGCCAGAGAGAGAGAAGCACTGAGTGTGGGTCCTGCAAGGCTGGGACTCTGAGTCCAGGCACCTGTGACACTGTAAGGGACTTCTGTGTCAGTGCTCTTATAAAGAGATTTACAGAGGTGAGGAAAGAATCTGCGTTTCATCCTACAAACGAAAGCGAGTATTGTAGAACACCGGAGAGAAACGGTTAGGGAAGAGAGCAAAAGACAGAAAAAGAAGTGCAGCAAGGTAAGGGATCATCCTGTATAGATGGCATCCATAAAAATTAGGATTCCTGATTGAAAGCTGCACCAGACAGCATATTGAAGGTCATGTGTGAAGACTGGAGATTATGTTCTCTTGTGCATTTGCAGAGGAGGGAATCCTCATTCTCAGACTCCCAGACAATTCCTATAGTTTTTACTGTGCCCTTGATGAACAGAGAAACTGCCCTTGACTATCTAATTCAAATTCAATCAAAAACATATTTTAAAACACTATGTTAAGTTTTGGGAAAAATCAATTGAAAGACCAGTCCCGGATCTTGAGAAATTGAATATAAATTTAATTTCTAACTCTAAGGTCCCTGAGGGCAGGGACCAGGATTTGGTTGACTCTGATCCCCAGTGCAGAGCAAAGCCACAGAATATGGGTGAAGCTCACACAATGTGGAATGAATCAAAGAATGAAAGAATAAATGAAGGAGTGAGTCTGAATGACCTTTCTTAGCAGGTTATTCCCAGTGCAGAGAATGGATTCTGACGAATAACTAGAAAAGCTGCCTAAAAGTAGAGTGTGAGTGACAGCTCAGAGAGTAGCCCCCAACTCAGCTAGTCACTAGGCCAAGGAAGATCAGCTCCAAGTGCAAACAATGCCTCCCTTCATGCGGCAAAATAAGGTCCTGCCCCAATTCTCATGTAAAAGAAAAGGATTCTACACACAAGGAACTGTGTTCTTGCAAGAATAACAAAAGCAGTATCTAAAGCAAAGCTGTTCTTATTTTAGCATTTTCATTTTTTTCCCCAAAGCAAGTTCCTTTTCCCCACTCCTCAACTGGTAAGCTATTCCTGCCGGCCAGCATCTTTGAGAGGGAGACCTATAAGCACAGCCCCATTTTATTTTATTTTATTTTAAATATTTTATTTATTTATTTGAGAGAGAGCACACACAAGCAAGGAGGAGGGGCAAGGATAGAGGGAGAAGCAGGCTCCCCGCTGAGCAGGGAGACGGACGTGGGACTCGATCCCAGGACCCTGAGATCATGACCTGAGCCGAAAGGCAGATGTTTAACTGACTAAGCCACCCAGGCACCCTGCACAGTCCCATTTTATAGAAACAAAGATTACTGTTGAAGGTCATGGAAAATCATCGTTGTAAAGATGGGCATCTTTAAAATTTTGTATACAGCTCATCCATCTTTTAAGTCTTAAAGTCCCAGAAGTGGGATTTTGACCTCAGAATACATGTTTCCCAGCATATCTTGGCCTTCAGATTCCTAAGGTTTCTCTTCATTCAGGATGACAATACAAATCTTCCTTTTCCTGCCTTCAAGTTAGATGATCTTTAAGAAATTTATCTTTTGTCTTCACACTTTTAACATATTGGCTCAGTTTCTTAAGACACTGCTTAGGGACAACTGATGGGCAGGTTTTCTAAATGTAGGAGATGAATATGAAGTATCCACACATCTCCTCTGGGTTTGGTCCATAGTCTAGATGAGGAAATAAAGCCTGTCCATCCCCCAGGAGCATTGTCAGGATGGGAGCAAAGTATTTGGAGAAATGTTGCCCTGCAGGCTCAAGGTTTAAAGGTAAAAAGAATGCAGATTGGATCTCCCCCCCCCCCCCCCGCAAAAAAATAGGAACCATTCGTCTTCCTGATATACCTGGGTTAAAAAATAAAATAAAAAGACTTTACAAAGAATCGTAGACATTCCCTTGGTATTTGCCTAATACCTAAGCCTGATTATCCAGCTTTCCCACTGGCTCTCTAAGTTAATCAGCTGCAAGTTCCTTTCCTACCTAAATTGGCCAGGATAAGCTTCTCTTGTTTGCTATCATGACACCTGATTGCTCGATCCATTTTATGGTTAGGGTGACAAGATGTACCATTTGGAGATTTTTTTTAAATATGACAGCATTCTTGTATATTTTCTCCCCAATAGTCCCCAAAGGCACCAATAGCTATGGTAAACACCAGTGCTGCCCTTGCCCAAGTAGGCTTTGCTCATGGCCTAGTTATTATTTGCTACCCATAACTCTGGTACTCTTGCACACTGAGCTTGCCATTCATTAAGCATATGTCCTGTGTGTCCAACTGAGCCATGCTTTCCCATTCTCAGCTGCCACTGTGCAGATAAAAGCCAGAAGCATATCTCTTTTCTGTCTCATTTGCTGTGTCTTCCAGAGATCTGAAATGAGCTCATGAGTAATGTCTAGCTGTCCTACCTACTGTTCCAATGGGACCAAAGCTGCACTAAAAGAGGTTAGTCCCTATCCTGCAAGGCAGATGTACTTTGGAAACTGTCCTGGTTCATTGGGTGGGTCAGCCTTCTGGGATGGACCAGCTCTTTGGACAGAGGAAACTCCCATAAGAAAGTTCTGATCAACCTCTACCACCTTGTTATCTGTGTTTCCCGTTTAGATCTCTCACCTGAGCTCCAGACCCAAATACATAACCTCATTCTCTGTGTGGATGTTACACAGCCACCTCCAATGTGTCACTCTATAGAAGGAGACACTAACTGTCCCCTTCCATTAGGAAAGGAACTTCCCAGTCTTAATACAGCCAGCCAACCCAACTAAGTACTACGTTTCCTAGCTTCTCTGTAGCCAGTTGTGACCATATATTCAGGATGAAGGTACATGAGGAGAAGTGACACGTACAACTTCTAGGCCACCTTCCTAAAGGTGCATCACAAGCTGCATGCCCTGGCCCTCTGCTTTCCTTGCTCCAACGGGCTGAGAATGGCTCTCATGGGAGCAGTCTTGGCAGCCGCATGTTGGGAATGGTAGACTCACTACCAGGAGGTCTGGACTGTTAGAGGAGAGAGAAAGAAATTATTTTGTGTGACTTACTGTATTTTAGATTCTCTTTGTTACAGCACCTTAGACTGTACTTTAGTAAAATGCAAAATATTAAACCTTTATCTCCCTCCCTTACATGTTTCTCCTCCTGTATTAGTTCATGCCCATAAATGCCACCCCCAGCAATCCCAAGCCACAAACCTGAAGGTATGTTTGACACTCCTACCCCTTCAACCTGCACATCCAACCATGCTACCACTACTCCTCCATCTCCAGCTACTCGGCCCACCTCTCCCATCCCCACTGCACCCTGTGACTTTGGGCTCTCACTATGCCTTGTCTCTCTTTCCACAGGAGTCTCCCGGATAGTCTCTGCTGCAAGTTTGCCCACCTCTAACCCACTCTCCACACTGTGGTCCAAATGAGATTTCCAAAATGCACATCTGATCATGGCACACCTTTGCTCTGATCCTTTTAAAGACTCCTTCCAGCCACTTTAGGAGCACAAGGGACAACTGGCCCCCTTTCACAGAGGGCCACTCTCTTTCATTCCCCAACCATACTAAAATATTTGTAATTTTCAGAAATCACATCCTCCCTGATTCTTGGCTTTTGCACATGCTGTTCCCTATGTAAATTCCCCTTCTTCCATCCCACTTTCCCCCTAGCAATTCCTACGTATCCCTCCAAACTTGCTCAGCTATCACTCCCTCTAGAAGTTTCTTCTTGCTCTTACTGCAGTCACGGCACCCCAGAGAAGGACATCGCATTTGTCTGAGAATTTCCTATTTAGTTGTCTGTCTCTGTCATCAACAACAAACTCTCCCCTGCAGCCTTTTAAAGACTCTGCTACATAGTAAGTACTCGACACATTTGTCGAATGATTTAACCTAGTTAATAGATCATATTGGTTGTTCCCAATTAGTTTTCCCTCCGGACTCTTGCCTTGTTCCCTATAGGCAGAGTGCATTTAACACTCCAAAAACCCTGGGCTTTTCTGCATGACATGCATGCCATAAGACATGTCCAAGCAGAAGCTTAAAAGGCATGTGCATGCTTTGGCTCCGGTCACTCTAGGCCCTCCCGCTGCCCTCTTGAGCCCTCTGCCACAACAAAAGCACGCCCAGACAGTGGCTGATCCTTCATCCTGGGTCTCAGAATAAGAATAAACATTTGGAACTGAGCCAAGTCTACCAATTCTAGCCAATTCACAACTGACTTGCAGCTGACTTCAGCTCCCCTGTAATATGAGCAAGAACTAAATGTTGAGATTTGGAGGTTGCTCATTGCTGTATCAAAATGCTGACTAATATACCTATTTGGGGCTCACAGTTAGTATTGAGGGCCTACTGTATACCAAACATTGTGCTAGGAGTTTTACATAATTCCACTTTAATTATCACAACAACCCTGTAAGGTACACTAATTTCCCATTTTTAAAGCCAAAGAAAATAAGGTAAAATATTAAGCTAGTATTCAAATCCAGGTCAGTTTGAATCTCATCCCTCTCCCTGCACTGCCTCTGAGTCTGCCTCCTGATGAGCCAAGGGCATGGGAGGAGTGATGATGCAGGATCCCAGCCGAATGGAGGGTTCTACTCCTAATGCAGAGCACCACTTCCTGCAGGACGGTGGACACTGCAGGAGAACAGGGGAAGCAGCACGTTCTTCTGGGTTCTTCTTTGTTTCTGGGCCCATAAAGAACACGAGTCATCCAAAATGCCTTCTTTCACTTTCAGAGAGCCAAAAGCTATCTCGAAGACCAAAATGTTAAGCATACATATGCCACAGCTAACATCCTGTGTGGTTCCTGGGTGCACAGCACCAGCCCCTAGTCCCAGATGGGCTCTGAGATGCCAGCAGTGTCTGCTGTCACTGGGTCACATCCTCTGCTCTCCTGTGCCTCACTTCTCATTTACGCCTTTCCTTTAGATCTTAGAATTTAATTGGAAAATCTAAATGCTATTTTTTTCTCACTTTTCCCTGCAATATTTCCCTGAGTTCTATGAATTCTGAGCCTCACTACCCAGTGCCCCGTAACAGACACCAGGTATGTTTCACTTAAATCAAGAGTTCTACTTTGACCCACCGTAAGCAGAAAATAATATTTCCCTTGGATTCTGGCCCTTGACACAACCAAGTCATGTTAAGTCAGCGATACTGTTTCTTATTCTTTTAATCAATAAGATACCATGGACTTGGACAAGTTATGTATTCTCTGAGCCTTTGTCTTCGTACGTAGAAGGAGGTATTATCAGCCATTCTTGCTTAGAATGATCAAAAGGCATAATGTAGATGAAAGTCCTTTAACATACAGAAAAGCATTATAGCATATAAATAAGCAAGAACAACAACCACATCATACCTTTTTTTATATTCTTGATTGGGGAAAAAGAAGGCATAAAAGCTAAAATGTTGGAAGGCGTGAAAAGGTGAATTGAGACTAGAAGGGACATCCTGGGGCCATGTTGACTATAGTGGGATGCATCCCACCTGGTCCAAAGTGCTTGCCATCCTTTACCAGTCCCAGTATGACCACATTTCATCGTTCGGAGTGGACCCTTTCCTATCCACCAAGCCCTGAGTGCTATTCCATCTGTTCCTCTGAAAATCCTAACAACAGCTCTCCCTCCAGCTGGTGTCTTTCATTCCAATCATTAATGATCAGGGAAAGGCTGAAAAAAAGGGCTTTTCACTGGGTGAATTACAAAAGGAAGACTGGACCTGTCACTCTTTAGTTGTGACTTCCAACTCATCAAAATTAAATGGAGAAAAGATTCTAAACCATAGCATCTTAGAGCTGAAAGTGACTTCAGAAGTCATCTCATTCAACAGATTATGAGACCCAGATCCCATGGTTACATAGTCAGTCTATGGAGCAAGTAGGACTAGAAACCAATCCTTAACTCCCAGGTCAGGGTTCCTTCCACCAACCAAGTCCTGGTACTGACACTATGAACACTGTACTGAGCACTAAGTACTTGCACTAAGACTACAAGCATAGTATTGCACTAAGACTGCTACTAGTAATAATTCCAAGTCTGTAGAAACTAGCCAACCAGCAGAATCATGTGAGTCTAAAATCTAAAGAGGGATAACTGAGACAAGCCCCCTCCTCTGGTCCAGAGAGAAGCATCTGGCTGAGAGAAGGAGGGGAGTGGGGAGGGCTGTGATAGAGTGCTGAAAGAAGATGCTCTGGTAAGAGCAAGGTCTCTTCTGCAGGGGAAAGAAGAACAGAAGAGGGAGAGAAATTGAAAGGTATGCAGGACAGGGAAGGGGACAGTAGAAGTTGAGGTGTCAGCAGTCTCTGAAAGCGACTCTTCCTTCTCCAGGGCTAATATTAACGCTTTAACTCTCTGCATCCGAGCCTCTCGGCACACAGTCACCATGTATCCACCGGAATGCAAACCAGAACAGGTAACAAACACCCCTGGACACCTCCTCCCCCCGCCGCAGGCTGGGTTAGGAGCCACCGTGAAGCACCCCACAGCACTTGGTGCAGATCTCCCTTATTGCCTGGGCACAGGCTACTCCATCACTGTGTCCTGCCACCAGCCTGCGAGTGCTGGAAGGCAGGGCTGTGTCTTACTCATCTTATTAACCCCAGCACCATGCCTGGACGTGGTGGTAACTCAGCCACTGACGAGGCGTGAACACCTGTCTTCCCTCAGCCACCACCTCTCCTAGGAGTTCCCTTCAAGATGGCTCCAATCTCCACTTCAGGCTTGGCTTGGGGGTGCCCCCTCCATGCTCCCCTGGCCCCTGTGTGGCTCACAGCTCTCATCGGAAGACCTTCTGCTCCCAAACCAAAATCACCAGAAAACTCACTTGAGTCACTGACTCGACTGACAACCCTTGGAGGAGAAGGACTCTGTCTTTTCTCTCTCTTTATCCTCGGCACCTATCCTAACGCTTAGCAAGCCCAGGAATTTAATATGTGCCTGCAGAGTGGATGAATAGATGAATGAATAAAACCCAAAGGCTACCAAAAGAAATGCTAATAGAGCAAGCAATCTTCATCACAGCGAGACCCAGGAGTCTCCAGGAAAACGCATCGCCTGCTCCCGCCTGTGAGCGTGTTCGCCGAGGGGACCCAGCGCCAGGGTTTCTCACAGCCTCTCCCGCCAGGAAAGGAGGAGACGCCATCCGAATTCAGGAACAAAGACCGAGTGAACCCTCCTTCAGGTCCTACTGCCAGATGGCACCTGTTGCTCAAACAGCAGCTGAGAAGCATTGTGTTGGTTCAGAACAACAACAATTTATTACAGGAAGCAGCATCACAATGACAATAAGAAATCATGAGGCAGACTTTAGCAATGAAAGACAAGAAAGGAGCTGCCTGAGACCGAGGGGAAAAAAAACTAAAGGGTTGATTAGAAATTGCTCAGCCTGCATTAAAAGAGACAAACAGCGGAGGGCGAAGGGAGGACAGGAAGAGAAAGTGGGGGGAGGAGAAAGGGAGGGAGAAGGAGAATGAATGTGTCCCGTCCCTGCCCCCCTCCTCCCAGCTCTCTGACTCATTTTTAATCTGTCCTTCCCTTTCTCCCTCCCTTTGTACAACCCCCTCAAGAGAGAATTCATTGATTGGGCCGGACGGAAATTTCTTACCTTTCCTCTCATGGCTTTTCTGTGAACGATGAGTCTGAATCCATCTCATCCTTGACTGCTCCTCACCCACCCCCACCCCCTAGCCGCCATTGTTAGCTACTCTACTCTGCTGAGGCTGAGAGGCGGCTTGTCCAGCTGCACACCTGACAGCCTGAGGGGATGAGGGGGTAAGCAGAAGCTGGGAGCAGGGGATGCCCGCCATGCTCGATGGGATCTTGAGAGCCAGCCCCACGTGCAGAGCACAGAAGCCCAGCCATCAGACAGCTGAGCTGGCCCTCGTAACTGACCTGTTGCCTGCCACCAGGCTGGGGGCCACCTCTCCAGGTACGGAGCAAAGAAGACACGGACAAAGCAGCAACTCCCCTCAAAATAAACACAAAACAGAACCCCCTGCAATGAAAAAACCCCAGAGAGGCAGCTCAGAAGAGTGCAAATGGGACTGGCCTGGGGTTCAGAGAACTGGGTTCGAGTCCCGGCTCCATCTCACATTTGCTGTGTGCCTATCACTTCTCTGGGCCTCCATTTCTATAAACTGAGAGGGCTGGCCTAGATGGCCTGTGGCCCCTTCCAATGATGTGATTGCAGCTCATAAAAAGCTGTTAGCCATCTAGCAGGGCCATATGAACCCCTTCTGCTCCCACTCCCTGCAAATCCCTCAAGTGCTTTTCTTGGGCACACCCTGAGGTGTCTGGAAGAGCATCTCGGACTCAGAGCCCTCCTGCCCCAGGATGCCTAGTTGACATTAGGGAGGTGGTGATCCAGGCTTCAGGCCTAAGTTCCCTTCTAGTATGGTAACACAGAAGTAGAGGCAAATCAAGGACATTCAGAATCAGTGAGGGTGAAAGTGGAAGACACTGGGAGGCCAGGGGAGTGGGGAGACATGGATCAGCCAAACCCTGAAATTAGAGATGATTCATATTTGAATAATGTGGGAGGGATGAACTCAGAGCAGCGGAGAGAAGAGGCTAACTCTGCGGATAAGCCCTGCCCACCCCCATCCCCCAAACCTAAAGCCAGCATGGAGCAGAACCAGGGTTAGGGGTCCTTCATTTGAAAGAGGAAAAAACAAAACAAAACTGAGGCAATCAATAATCTTATTCCGAAGCTAAGGGAAATAGAGTTTTTGCTTTTCTTCTTATATACATTTACCCTATTTCAATGACTGCCTTAAATATTTTAAACTTCCTACTGACTTGATTTTTTCCAAATCTTCTGATTGGTGCCCCCAGAGGGGACAGAACTTCATTTTTGGAGGTGCTATTTTCTATTTCCTCTCCTGCCCTGCACTACCCTCACCCTGTCCTCAAAACCTTTCTGATCCCTTGTTCCTTTCCTCCATCACTCCGTCTGCACCTTGCTGGGAATCTTTGTCTCAGCCCCTTCCAAGCTACCGAACCTTCCTACCCATCCTCACCAGCACCCAAGCTGGGCTACTTTGTGAGTCCCCCAGGGCTAGCCACCCTGCCTGGCCACTGGCCCCTCAACCTCGCAGGACCCTCGGTTGAGGCAACGAGAGACTTTCCAGACCGCAGGCGGGTGGGGAGAAAGTTCACCACTAAAGGGAGGGGGAACCACGGAGTATCCAGCTAGCGGAAGTGACTTTAATGCTGAGGAGAAGCTCTACCTTCTGAATATCTCTGCAATTTATCTTTATTGGGGGAGGGGAGGCTGTTTATTTCGGGAGGAAGTTCTTCTCCGCTATGGGACCACTCCTCAAATGGTACCAAGCGAGAGAGAGCAGGGCCCTAAACTCCACAACCAATCAAGCCTCCGTCCCCATCTCCTTCCTCATCCCGCGCCCCACTGCACCCCGGAGCCACAGAGAGAATGCGGCTGGGTCTCCTGGCTTCTCTAGGGAAGGAATTAGGGAGACACTCCTCCACCCCTCACCTCCAGAAACCAGTTCTCTTAATTAATGTCTCCTCCGAGCTTTCTTTCTTCCTTTTTTTTTTTTTTCCCTAACCAGGCTCTTCCCAGGGCCCACAGCATCACAAACTCAGGGTAAGACCCAGAAGAACCGTTGTGTGGGTGAGGAAATGCCCAAACAATAGCCCAAGGAGTCAAACACCTGCATCTCGATCCGTCTCACTTGTAATGGGATTCTCCCCCCGCCTCCTCCATCACCCACCCCCCCCCCCACACACACGCACGCACACACAGAGCCCCTTCCCCCACGTAAGGCCGACCTGCTAAGCAGCTTTAAGCCCAGCCAGGGGGGAGATGGGGGTGGGGGTGGGGTGGGATATACATACACACCGAGGGGATATACATAAAGTTATTCGCGTGGGTAGAAAATGACTCCTACCTGTTAGCCAGAAGAGAGCGATCCGCGCCAGCACGACCCCGTCCATGTTCCCCAACTTCCCATTCAGATGAAGGAGTGGGCCGAGTGGGGACCGGCGGCAGCGTCCGGCTCGGGGTAACCAGGCGGCAGCGGCAGCGGCCGCGGCAGCGGCGGGGTGGCGGCCGCGCGCGCGAGCGGGCCCCCGGCGTCCCTGGGCGCCG
>NW_023270389.1:57927528-57985177 GCF_011800145.1 Mirounga leonina | reverse complement strand
GATGCGGGACTCGATGCGGGACTCGATGCGGGACTCGATGCGGGACTCGATCCGGGGACTCCAGGATTATGACCTGAGCCGAAGGCAGCCGCTTAACCGACTGAGCCACCCAGGCGCCCCTTTTTTCTAGTTTTTTTAATATGCATATATATATTTGTTTTAATTTTTGCTTGTTACAAAATTAAGCTCTCAATACATGTAACTGTGCATCTTTCCTTTTTGTAACATACTATCATGAGCGTGTCTTCATAAACAACCACACTTCGGATCATGAAAACGATACACTTTCGTCCTCTTCTAATGCAGCCAATAACATCCAGAGCAAGACCAAGTCTGTATAGAACAGAAGGACAGTAAGATCCCCTCATGGAAATGGTATTCTAGTAGAAAGTGGTTCTTTTCACACTCTCGGCCTTAGATTTCTATCACCTTGGGACTTCAGGCACTCTCAAAACTTAAATCAAGTGAAAACTTTTGAATGAAAAAAGAAAGGGCTGAGGCAGCTCCAAAGATTCATTTCTGATGATTCAGGGGCTGCAAAATTCAGAGGAAGGCATGAGATAGACCTCAGAAAAAGAATCATTGAGGGAAACCACGTAGAAATGTTGTTAGTAAAAAGGAGCTGAAGCTATTATAGGATATTGGACTGGAGTCTGGAAAAAGACACACATCTTCAATCGGATTCAAGTTTCCGTTTGGATCAGGGCATGGCTTGCGGTGGTGAAGCAAACCTGCCAGTTATGACAGCCGTGGTGGCCTGAAAGTCACTTAGAGCCTAATCTCATGGGCAGCAAATAAGGCTCAGCACACAGTCCTCCAGTCCCGGGTGCTGAGTCAGCAGGAAGGGTCCTCTGAATGGCCGACCCGTGTGACTGAATTGTATTCTCACTTCCAAAGACTAACCATGTCAGGTCAGAACAGTCTGCACCACTCAGGTCTAGACTGGGTCTGAATTCAGTAGCATGCCAACTAATTTTAGTTATAAAATAGGAATGAAAGTGATTGTTAAATCCATTCACAGTGTCAAGGCATCCACCCTGACATCATCCCAGAGTTATTCTAATCATCTCCTAATGGACCTACTCTAATGTCATCATCTTCCTCTCATGCATCTGACCCCAAGTCAAAATTATCTTCAGTCGTACTTTTAACATTCCCACCATTCTCAAAAGCGTTGATGCTTCCAGATCCCTTTAATAAAATTAAAATATTAAAGCATGGGTTTCAAAGTTCTCCTCTTTCAGGTCCTCTTCTTCCAGGCCAGTTTCCATCTTACTTGCTAACCAGCCAAGCTAAGCTCATTGGCATGAAATTGCATCAAGAGCCATAAAAGTTGTCAAAGTGGTCACCTCCTTTGACTATATTACCTCAGGAAATCACCTAAAACATGAAAAAAGTATACCCACAGATGGGTCCATCAAGCAATATTTACATCGATGAAACGTTGGACACCACTTACGTAGCTTACAGAAAAATAAGAATATCGTGCCCTGTTGTCTTGACGGAACAGGATGAAGTCATTACAAACAACTTAAGGGACAAGAAAGCGGGTGTGGGAAATTCAACAACCTTGAGAGGGGACACCGGCAGGCGTAGGAGAGGCCTCCAGCCTTGTCACCTCTCATGGCACCAGGGCGAGTGGTGGGAGCGGGCTTCAGCCCTGGCAGGGCAGAGTGAGCCCATGGTCTCAAGGAGAGGGCGAAGCGGATTGCTCAGGACTCTGCGGGGAGCGCCTCCTGCCCCACGCCCACCCCTGAACCCACCGCACCCGCATCCCGAACCTATCCTCAAGTTCAAAGCAGTATTTAGCTCTGAAACCTTGGCTCAGTAGGAGGAAGAAAGGTGGTCTCAGACAAGGAGAGGGTGTCGTTAAAGTCTTACATGCGATCAAAGCAAATAGAGGGCTTAGCTTGGACAGGCTGCCTCCCCAGCCACGTCCTCCTACCCCAGGGAGCAGCAGGGCTCTACGGGGCCAGATTTGGCTTTTCAGCTTTTGCTCTTTGATTTGAGGTGTTTTCGCCTGTATTTCCCCCACCCCCGCCCAGGGCGCGAGCTCCGGTCCTGACCTTCCGTCACTGAGCGACACCCCAGGTGCCTGCGGGCCTCAGGAGGAAGGGGGCGGGGGAAAGCGGAGAAGCTGGTGCAACGGGGAGCTCCCAAAAGGTGAGGGGCAAGAACACCACTGGACCCTCGGAGGACTGTCAGACAGCTACGGAGAACAGCTACCACGGAAAAAGGAAGCTTGGGGTCCGGAAGCCGGCCGCGGGAGCCAGGACCCCGCAGCCTGGGGGAGTTGGGCCCGGGTTGGGGCGGGGACGCAGGCGGAGGGGGCGGGGCGGAGGCGGGGCGCGCTACCACCGCCGGGCCCCTGCCGTCGGCTGCAGGGGGCGCACGCGTCCGGGGTCCTCCCCGCTCCCGCAGCCGCCGGGACACTCGTCGCCCCCAACCGCTCGCGGCCCCTTCCCAGGCCTTCCCTGCCCACAGCTCCAAACGAGCTACCTGAGGTCCCGGACCTGCGTTCTCTCTGCAAAGGGAGGCGGGGAGCACCTAGGAGCAGGACGTCAGGAATATCCAATGAGCTCCGTACCTGCAAAGCCCTCAAAAGGGCGGACGATCCCATAATGAGTGTTGGGAAAGTTCTCTTTTAACCCTCCTCTGGGGTTTCTTCCCCGCCCGCTCCGCCCGCCTTCAGCCGCGGCTCCCGTTCGTGCCCTCAGCCCAGCCCGACGGGGCCCGTCGCGCCAAGCGAGCACTGGCCTAGGCGGGCACCCGGCGGCGCCCTCCCAGCCCCGGCTCCCGCGCCCGCCGCCACCGCTGGGTGCAGCATGGGCCCCGGCTCAGGGTGGTGCGACCCGCCCGGCTCCGCAAAAGCCGCGACAAGAGGGGCTCCGGGGCCCACGCCTGGATGGGTGCACGGTCCCGGCAGTGGGAGAAGAGTCGCCGGTCGGGTCGGGTGGGAAGCGCAGCGAGAGGCGGGGCGAGGCTGAAGGGAGGCGCCGGGAGCCGCTTTGCCGAGAGTGGCTCGTTGGTCTAGGGGTATGATTCTCGCTTCGGGTGCGAGAGGTCCCGGGTTCAAATCCCGGACGAGCCCAGGCTTTTCTTTCGCTCCACACCTCAAATTTAAAACCTTTTTTTTCTCTTCCTCACACAACCCATTTAGAGGCTTATATGAAACCAACTAATATGGTCTCTTGAGCTTGACTGTTAATTCCCCCAGTTTTGCGAGGCAAGAAATCGAATGGGATCTATTTGTACCATACGGCCACTGTGCGTCGGAGAGCTGAGCGTGAGAACAGCTGTACCCTTAAAGCACGCGCGCTGGGAAAAAAGAGGCGCCTCGTGCGGAGTCCTGACCCCCCGATCACAGCCCCGCACGTGGGCAGGACGCCGGCGACTAGCGGTCCCGGACGAGGCGCGCGCAGTCCTCCTGCCGACGCCCAGCACCCGGCCTGTGGCTGGACGCGGGCCGGCCACACCTGCGGGCAGCCGACAGCGGAACTCTGTGTCACTTGCACACGCGCGCGACTCCGGAACTAGCAGGGGTGGGGACAGCGTTTTCAGAGTATCACAATGTTTTCAAACTTTCTACGTTTTTACGTTGTCTTCTTATAGTATTTGGATGTGCAGTGTGCAAAAGCTCAAAAAGTCTCAGTTTTGTGTTTTGCAGCAACGTGTATTTATTACCTGTGTGTATTATCAGAAATTTTTAGTAAGAAAAGAAGGGCTCGTCCGGGATTTGAACCCGGGACCTCTCGCACCCTAAGCGAGAATCATACCCCTAGACCAACGAGCCGGCGTAGTTTTGATATTCCTGCCATGCTAAAGGAAGGTGAACTACTTAGTCCGGCGCCCCCAAGCGGTTATTTATGTATTGTTTATATCCTTCACTTGTTTTTGTGCTCTATGTAGGTTTTCTATTTTCTCTCTTTTTTACTTTTTATCTTTAAGAATCTGATACAGAAGAAAACAACGGTCTCACTACCATTGTAATATACTTACCTTTCATTTCAAAAGACATAATTCTGTTTATATTCGTGGCTAATAAATTGCAGGGTCTCTGTGGCAGGAAGATTCCAGACTCTCTTCTTTACTGAGTTCTGGACGTTGCGCTTTCCAATAATAGTAAAATTGTCGGTTTCTTTCTATACTTTTTATCCTAGTGCTCAAGACGCCAGCCAGCCTTGTGAATTCCCATTTCTGTGTTTTTACTCAAAGTGTTCTCTTCAGCTGGAAAATCTTTTTCCTCTTGGATAAATCCCAAACTCTAACTTTCCCAGAGAAAGATCCTTTAACATATTAAAATCAACTGTATGTGATATATAATTGGCGTGCTGTCTTGTCTCCTCTAATCATAATTTACTGGAGGACAATACTGAAATCTGTGTAACTGGCAACCAAATGTATAATTCATTATGATTGGTGCCCAATTGTCCCAATACCTTTACCGCATGGCTTGTTTACCATATTTTAAATTCTTAAATACTTATTATTTAAGCTTATGCTAACAAAGCTGGTGCTCAATAAATGACTGCAATTAGTTTCAAGTTCCTCAACAAAACAAATCTTGGTACTTGGACAGCTAGTAAGTGTGAACTGTCAACAAATAACAACAACAAATAGAAGAGTGGCTATCCAAAATAGAACCTAGTCACTTACTTTGTTTCATATCAGTTTATTCATTCGCCTGGTTGCTCATTCATTCAACAAACATTAGAAGCACTATGTACCAGACACTGAATTGTCAACTTTCTTCCTATGGTTTGACACTAGCAAATTATAGTTCTGGATCTCTAACATTCCCCACCCTTCTTTGTTTTGTTTGAAACTGTCCTAACAAGAGACTTGAGTTCTTCTTAGGGCTCAAGGCAAGGAGAATAAGAATACCCTTTAAAATGTTCATTGGTTCTAGGTGCCAGCTCACTTCATTCATCAAAACCTAACTGGAAAAAATGTGCCCTAGACACTTAAGAAGTTTATATTTCTCATGAGAACGAGGAAACTAAAAAATATAACTTGTAAGGTAAAATACTGTAACCACTTCAGATTTCTGAAAACCTGAGCTTCTACAGTTACTAAGAGGTCTCTATGCTCTCCTTTCCCACTTGAATTTACTATAGTTATTATCATTTTCAGGGTTGTTTTTTTTTTTTTTTCTTACTCCTACTTCTCTCTAGTGATTGGAAAATAGTTTGTCTATTACTCTTCAGGCTCCATTAGAGTATCTCATTTGCCTCTCACAAAGGTGCAGGAAAACTGACAGTAACAAAACTCAGAATATCAGTTGCCTAACTCACAGGGAGAAACATCTCTATCCTGGTAAAGGAATGCCTGTGACCCCCTCCAGGGCACAACCTTCCCTTGTAGTACACAGATTGTTACAGTATACAAGGGGACAGAGGATCTTGAGGAACATTTTATCCCAGTCACAGCAAATGAAAAAGCCTGGTGACATCTACTTTTACTGACAACACCTCTCTAAGGACCCCCATTATTCTTGTTCCCCCAATTTGGTGCCCAGAAACACCGAAGACACTAGAACTCTAATTTTCAAATTTTCAATATTTGCTAGCAAAAAATGCAACCCTTCTCCTGAATTAAGCCATTCTGTCAACAGAAATATTAATGAAATTGATTTCGCTTCAGGCAAATCTTTTTCACGATGGCCTGGGATTCATTTTTTACTCTGATATTTATTCATTAATAGTCAAATTCTCACTACCCACAGATCACAGTGTTCCAATTCCTGTGGCAACAGATCTTAAAAAAGACAAGCAAGGAAGGAATGCCCATGAGAATACAGGAGGCGGGGAGGATCCCACCACAATCACAAAGATCTGTTTGAAATTTTGGTGCCTGTCACCATCTTCCTACTTTGTCCCGTTAATTCCAGCTCTAGAAAATTCTGCCCTTATATATTTGCCAGCAGTAGATGCTCCTGAGCGCCTCTTATCTTATCTCTGTTAAGTGAAGCCAAGGCAAACCCCTCCTCACTACTGCATTTATTGTGCGCTGCGTGAAAAAGGAAGTCTGTGAGGCCAGTGGGCCTGTGTCAGTAACTATTATCAGAAGGCCTCTGCACATGATTTTTTTCTTATTATTGATTCTGTGGGGAAAATTCTCCCCAAGGAGCCCCTTCTTTTCAGAGGCAGCCGTCCATTGAAAGGACCTTTCTGACCTGATTGGAAGTCTTCAGTTGATTCTGATTGTATTGTCTGAATTGCACGCGCTGGAAAAGGGGAGTTTCCAGGAGGAAGAAAGGGGTACGTGAAGAGAAGAAGGTTTGCTGAGTGAGGACCTCGGACTAACAATAATGACTGGAATCCAAGGGGGTTTTTGGCTTGTTTGTTTTCCCATTTACTCTCTACAGCAGGGTCAGAAACTACAACTTTGCACGATGTTTTTTTGGGGGGGTTTTGTAACTTCTCTAGATTAATTTAATAAACATTCATTCATCTCTTCACCCAGCAAAAATGTATTGAGCATCTGCTGTGTGCGAGGTGTTGAGTATATTCGTGAACAAAACAGAAACAGTCCCTGCCGGGGTGGAGCAGACATTCTAGTGAGAGAAGACAAACCATAAATATAATGAAGAAAGAAATTGTATAGGGAGGGTTTGTGATTTGAACAGAATGGTAAGGATGGGCCTCTTTGAGAAGATAACATGCGAGCAAAAGCTGGAAGAGGAACAAGGTGTGAGTCATGCGCATATCTGGAAGAACCAACTGGGTAGAGGGGGCGGCCAGTGCAAACACTGGGAGACGTGGGTGTACCTGAAATGTTCCAGAAACAGCAACGAGGACAGTGCAGCTAAGTGTGAGGTTAACAGGAGACGAGCATTACTCTGCACCAGGCTCTGTCTTAGGCCCTGGGGAAAAAAGTCCCTTGTGTCCCTCGAGGGGACCATTTTATATGAGAGACAGACAAGTAAGTGGATAATAGCAAGCAAGTGCTGATATGATAATAGTAACCTGTATCGAGAACTTACCACCTAATACATTACTCTCAACTGTGTTCGAAAAGACCTTGAGACGTGAGTCCCATTTTAGGTTTTAAAATCATTAGAAATCTGAATGAGTACAGAGCTGTACCGGGTGACAGTGATCAAGTCTACACAGGGCAGTGCAGGGAGATATTAGAGACTGCAGGAAACCTTTTTAGAGGAATTCACCCTCAAGTTATGTTCTAAAAGATGGGAAGATAAACTGTTGACCGTCAGGGGGCAGAGGGAGGCCTAAGGCCCGAGGAAGCCATGGGAACACAGCCCTGCAGGCTCGAGAGCGCCTGCGCTGGAACTGAAGGCAGGTTTGGGTTGCATGGCTGGAGTGTGGGGAGAAGGGCCCCAGGCAGGCGCTCACAAAAGCAGTCTGCAGGGATGTGATGCCAGTCAAAGGGTTTGGACATCATGCTAAGGGCAATAAGGAGCCAATGAAAGGCTCTAGAAAGGGAGTAAATGGGAAATTCATTCTGTCCACTCTCTGGTGGTTGTGGAAGTTGTGGAAATATCCATGGAAAGTCCAGCCCCCTGCAAAACACCTCAGAGTCCAGGTGTTCTTGTTCTCTCTGGACGGGTCTTCCTCCCTGCAGGGGTGCGCACAGGCTTTGGGGCAGAGGAGAAGATCCCAAGGGAAGCAGGGAGAGAAGCTGGCCAGGGATTTGAAGCTAAGGAAGAAAGGGGGGCTGGTGTACTCAGTCTGGGAGTGGCCACATCTGCTGTCACCCAGGAGTCCCTAGGAAGGCCTGACAGCAACTAGTACTCAGATAGACCAAGCCCTCTGACCCTTCCAAGGGAAGTCATTTTTCCTTTACATCCCATATTTGAAGGGAAGGACGTTCTATTGACTTGAGACTGATGGACCAATGTTTCTTGTGGAACACATTGTTGCCACAGCGGCTCAAGTTCCAAGAAGCCCTTCTGCAGTTCCCCTGACATCTGTCAGCATCTTAAGCTACGTCCAAGGCCCACCTTGTTAGCCGTCCTCGAAGACCAGGTTCTCTTCCTTGGCTTTCGTTTCCGTCGACTGGTAGCATTATTTTCCACTCAGGCTAGAAACTGGAGGTCATATCTGTCTTTCTGGATTCTTTTTACTCTCTCTCTTTTTAAAATATTTTATTTATTTATTTGAGAGAGAAAGAGAGCGTGCACACACCTGAGTATGAGGCGGGGGGGGGGGGGGGAGAGGGAGAAGCAGACTCCCTGTAGAGCTCCATCCCAGGACCCTGGGATCATGACCTGAGCCCAAGACAGACACTTAACCAAGTGAGCCACCCAGGCACCCTGGATTCTTTTCTCACTCACCTTGTCTGCTGTGGTCAACCTTTTAAAATACAGACCTGAACTTGTCATTCCCCTTTTACCTCTCCCTAGTGGCCACAGGATGGACAACCCAAGGTTCTTCAAAAGACCACCAGCATTCTCCTTCCCTAACTCCTCTGAAGTTCCAAACCACAGAAGATTTACCCACTATTTCTTGCACCTGGTACTGCTTTCCCGTTTCTGAGTTTGCTTTCCTACACCTTCTCAGTGAACCTTTATTCATCCTCTAAAGTTCGCCTGGGTGGCTCAGTCATCAAGCATGTCCTTTTGGCTCAGAGTCCTGGGATCGAGCCCCGCATCAAGCTTCCTGCTCGGTGGGAAGCCTGCTTCTCCCTCTCCCACTTCCCCTGCTTGTGTTCCCTCTCTCGCTGTCAAATAAATAAATAGAATCTTAAAAAAAAAATAAAGTCCACCTCAAGTGCTACATCCTTTCTGCATCTTTCCCCCCACACCTCTTGGCCAGTGGTTCCCAGAAGAGGAAGGTGTGTGTGTTGAGGTATATCACAGTCAGAGATGCCTGTAACATTACATGTGTCCTTGAGAAACAATGTGTCTGTTGGCCTTGGGTTTCTCCTCTTCAAGCATTTAAAAAAATTTAGTACCTGTAATGTCTACGCTGGAGGCCTATGTGCTTCTTGAGAGTAAAGTCTAGGTGTTCTACATCTACAGCACATAGTAGTTACTCACTTAACGCATTTGTATTCAATCCAACCTATGACATTCCAGACACACTTCATAAGGATCTTGCAGAGAAAAATAGGGCAAAATGGTTGTCATGCTTTTTTAGTTTTCTCTCACTACTACTAATTATTATGAGTTTCCTTACAAGGCTAGTAGGCTAAAACAGCAAAAATATCAGTTTGTCTAAATTGACTTTAGACAAAAACCCTTAAATGAGAGGTTACATTTGGGTTTTCTCACCATACTCTTCCCCTCCTCTTGTGCTAATGGTCCACATTTTGTTCCTTCCTTCACTCTACTGGCCGCCCACCTAGATTCTTCCTTTTCTTCATTCACTCTCATCTTGTCATGCTCCTGTCCCTCCTTCTGGTGTGCCCTTTGTAGGGTATTCTCATAAGGACCCTTCCAAACACTTTTCAGCATTTATTGGGCAACCGGTGAGCAGCAGACACTGTTCTGGGCCAAGGGAACCAAGTTGAGCAGTCAACCAAGGCACTTCAGGCTCAGGAACTTCCCCATTCCAATTTTTATTGACAAATCAGGGGACATTTTGTCTGCAAAAGCAAAATAAACTAAAAGCACATTCATTTGTGTTCCAAGTAGCAGGAAAGAGTTCCCGGTTTCCAGCCTTTCTTAAGCCTAAAGAAGGCCTCCTAAGAGGAGATTCGGGCAAGATGGAGACTTCTTTTTTAACCTAGCTGATTTCTCAAATTGCAACACATAAATTACCCAGTCGAGGCGAAGGACAGGCCTTGCAAAGGGCAAGGCGGGAGACGTGTTCCAAGCGGCCGGCTGAATCATCCCATCGTCCCCTCTTTTTTTTCCCTTTGTAAATGGAGTGCTTTTTCCTGTAGGTGAGGCCCAGAAAAACCCAGAAGGGCTGACCCCGAGGCGAGCACAGACCCGGCAAGGACCCGCGGCCAGGAGAGACTGAAGAGATCTGCGGGACTGGACCTCCGAGAGACAGAGGAGACGGCGGCAGGCGGGCGGCAGGCGGGACACACACGGACACCCAGGCGGGCGGAGGGCCAGGCGGCGGGAGCCCAACACCTCCGGAGACCCCGGCCTCCAACGCTGGGAGAAGCAGCCTGGGTGGGACCGGGGGGGCGGGCCCTCCGGGCGAGGGGGTTGATGGACGGTCGGTGTCCTCCAATGGCGTCCTCCCGAGGACGCGGGGCTGGCCAATGAGCGGACCACCGGGGCCGGCGCGGGGCGGGGGTTGCGGCTGGGGCCGGGAGCGGGGAGCGCGGCGTGGAGGTGCCAGCGGGCGCGGGCGGCGGCGAGGCCGGAGTTCCTGCGGCGAGCGGAGCGGAGCGCAGTGGGGACGGGGGCCCGGGGCGCGGCGGCGTGGGAAGGACGATGGCAGCGCCCGCGGGAGCCGCGGCAGTGCCAGTAGCCCCAGCCCGCAGGCGCTGGCTGTGGTCGGTGCTGGCGGCGGCGCTCGGGCTGTGTGAGTGATGCCGGAGCCGGGGCGGCGGGGGCCGGGGCGGCGGGCGCCGAGGTGGGGAGGGGGCGCGGCCTGCGCGCTCCGGAGCCGCGGGAGCCGCGCGGGTGGGGAGCGCCGAGCCTTCCTTCTTCCCGGTCCCTGCGTGTGCGGGAGGAGGGGCGAGCTCCCCACCTTGCTCCCTTCTGGGGGGGCCGCGGGGGCCGAGGGCCGGCGGGCGGCTGCTTCGCGCTGGCGCGGGGTCGCCCGCCTTCCCCGCGTGTGACCCGGGGTCGCCCCGGCACTCCCGCCTGGGATTCCGGCTCGGGGAACCGGGGGTTCTGGCGTTCTCCACCTTTAGGAGGTGGCGGAAGGTTGCAGGCTTTTCTTTGTTGGTTTATTTCCTTGTTTTAGACGAATGTCTTGTTTTACCTTGTGAGTTCCATTTCCAATGCCCTCCAGTCCGTTTTTTAAGCCCCCGTGATAGAGGAGCCCTGGAGTCTCCTGGGTCCCTTCTCCAGTCTGCCGAGCACCCACCGCGGGGACATTCACATTACTTCTGGGTTAGGAGGCAAGACTGGGAATACCACTGAAATGACCTGGCTTAAAGGAATTTGGTCAAATCCGTAATAACGCCAGGCAGAGTCACCACAGTTTGACAAGACACAGGACATTAAAAAGCTCATTTTCCCTTTTTTCTTCTTTTTTTTAATGACCTTTTTTTCTTGCCAAATTTCATGGGTCAACTTAAGGTAAACCTCAGGCTCGATTTATTGCATTGGATGAGTTGTTTTATGGACATCTGAAGTAGTGTTGGTCACAGGACTTTTTTGTGTTGTTGTTCAAAGCAAAGGACTTGTTGCTGCCTCAGAACGTGGTTAAGTAATGGTTCTAAAGAAGGCCAACTCCTAAGAAACCACGTCGACTTTTTCGTTTCTTTTGTTTCACAAAATGTCAGTTGCATCACAGTGTCTGAATACAAGTTTACTCAGTCATTTCTTTCGTGGAAAAGTCCTTCATGTGATCTTTGGAACCAGGAAAGCTATCATTTAACCAATGATTCCAAGGGTGGTAACGTATAAAGGTAAAAGTCTCCTCGTCCTCTGGAGGTTGACAGGTTCTGTGTAAATGTCTCCTTTGAGGGAAAAAAAAGGTTAAAAGTGTGGGGGGCGGGTTTTGTTGGCGATGGTGACAATATTTGTGTTTTAAGTAAACAGGTAGGAAATAGCCTAAAAATGAGTTTGATCAGAAATCTTGTGTGCTTCAGACAGAGTAATTACACAGGAGAGGTCAGACATTGCCACTGAGGACAAAGCGGGGAGGGCGATCTTAATTAGACTCAAGGTACTAAAAGCAGAACTGAAAAACTAAGTATTAATGGATATTAATATGAAAAGATCATCAGAATAATAGCTGCATACACCTTGGATGTGCCCAGCTCTTCAGTAAGGAAAGATGAATGTTGGTATGTGAAAATCAGCCACTAACGTTACTGCTTAATTTTGGAAAACCATCAAATGTTTCTCCTTGCCAAGTCGTCTTTTCCTGGTCATGGATGGTGTCCATGGATAGCAGTCCAGTTTTATAGAAAACCTTCCTGAATTTGATCCAGATACAGTTATTCAGCAAACATTTATTAAGCACCTTGTAAGAATTAAGCACCAAAAATACCCTAAGAAGGACAGTCCCTGCCCTCCCATAATTTACAGGGAGAAGCACAGTGTGATAAGTAATATGAGAAGTTCTCTTTGACAGTGGGGTGCCCTGAGAGCACTAAGGAGGGCCGTCATCTTAGACTGGAGTCCAGGCCACTGGAGGAATAGATGCGTTGGTAGGTTGGTGTGGGAGGTAGGAGTGTATGGTGGGAGAGAGATGGGGGGCACTTGAGGCAGGAGAGCCAGGCAGAGGCATTAACTCACAAAGGACCTCATTTGCCATTTGTAAGGCTTGATTTTTATCCTGTGGGAAGCTGGTGAAGGATTTCTTTCTCTCTGGAGACGTGAAGAATGGGTTGGAGCGATGTGAGATTGAAGAAACCAGAGGGCTATTGTAATAATCCAGAGGAAGATGAAGAGCTGAATTAAAGCAGTGAGATATGAAGAGAGGACACACTTGTGAGCTAGTTAGAAAGTAAATTTGATAGGGTTTGCAAATTGATTTGCTGTGGACTTGAAAGAGGAGTGAAAGATGATCCTAAGGTTTGGGGTTTGGGAAGCTGGGCCCATTTTTGGCAAGTGGGGCTTTGCACAGATGAATGTGGGGTTGAGGGAACAGTGATGATGAAGTTACTTTTGGGTATGTTGAGTTTCTGATGCAGCTGAGACATCCTATTAGAAGTGGGCAGAGGACAGTTGGATAGATGGTTCTGGAGATGAGAAAGTTCTTGTTGGAGATACAGATTTGGAAGGCATCATGTAGATAGTAGTTAAAGTTATGGATTGCTTGGATGAGGTCACCAACGGAGAGTGCGTTGAAGGAAATAGCAGAGGGCCAGGGACAGAGCCCTCGGGTATATGGAACCTGAGAAGGATGTCTGATGAGTAAGTGAAGAACTGGAAGAATGAGGTGTCTTAGAAACCAAGAGGGAATGAAGTTTTAAGTAAGAGGGAGTGGTTAACAATGTCAGAAGAGGAGATTAAATATGATAAGGATTCATCGGATTTGGCGATTGTCATGTCTTTGGTCCGCCATCAGGAGGAATGAGCACACAGTATATGAAGAATAAATCTCAGTAATTTGCACCACCCACTTCAGTAAATGGTACCACCATTCATCTAATTGCTCAACCCAGGTCTAGGATCCACCCTCCATTCCTCCCTGTCCTTCATCAAGCCCCACATCCAACCTCATCTGCCATCTACAAAATGTGTTTGGAATTCACCAGGTTTCTGTCAGCAGTTCACTCTTAGCATTTTAGTCAAAATCACTCAACTGGTCTCCCCGTTCCTCCATCCTGCCTCTTTTTAATCCATTCTTCACCCAAATGCAAGAATGATTTTTATAAAAATATATTCAGATCATCTTGCTTTCTTCTTTAAAAGTCTTAATGGCTTCCCCTTATACTCTGAATGACGTAGCGACTTCTCCCCATGGCCTGCAGTGCTCTGTGTGATCTAGTTTCTGCCTCTCTGACCTCAGCTTGTGCCATACGCACCCTTGCTCACTATATTCAAGCCACACTGCCATCTTTTGCTCTTTGACATTCATTCCCACCTCAGGTCCTTTGCACTTGCTGTTCCTGCTGCCTCTTCCTGCCCTTTCCCCAGATCTGCCCAGAGTTGTCTCCTTTTCATCAGTGAGGGTATAGATGTCACTTTTTCAGAGGCCTTTATCCAACCACCCTATCCAGAGGAGTTCCCCGTTACCATTTCCTGGTCCTTTGTTTATTTCTTTGTTGTAATTTCTGACTACTTGGTTTTTCTTTTTTCCTCTCTGAGAATCCAGGACAGAGATAGTGTTTGTCTTGTTTATAGAAATATTCCTAGCGCTGGGGCGCCTGGGTGGCTCAGGTTAAGCTTCTGCCTTCGGCTCAGGTCACTATCCCAGGGTCCTGGGATGGAGTCCCGCATCAGGCTCCCTGCTGAGCAGGGAGCCTGCTTCTCCCTCTGCCTGCCACTCCCCCTGCTTGTGCTCTCTCTCTCTGACAAATAAATAGATAAAATCTTTAAAAAAAAAAAAAAAAAAACCCTTATTAAAGAAATATTCCTAGTGCTTAGCACAGAGGATATGATAGACACTAATGTTTATTTAAGGGCAATAAGGCATAGGTATGTCTCGAGAACAGTTTGTTAGTAGTTTGTAATAAACAGGATTTAGCCTGGCATATGGTGGGTACCCAATACATGTCCCTTGAAAAAAGGAATATTTTTTCCAAGTGTGATTTTATGTATTATCTGGTTATTTTCACTCTTTAAGTACCATTTCATATTTCTTTAGAAATGTATGCAGTGAATTAACATTCTTCCACTACTTTAAACACTGTCGTTTTGGAATTTCTGGTTATTATATATTTAAATTATTTTATCATGTTTGTTGTAGCCCTTAAGTGTTTTATCAGTAGGACTTTCATTTGATGCTTGTTGACAGAATTCAGACTTGAGATACTACCTCTTCAGTCAAAAGGCCACAAATTTCACTACTATTCCCTCAGCCTTTTACTTATTTACTAGTTAGGATAATAAAACAAAACTTAGTCTGGGGACGCCTGGGTGGCTCAGTTGTTAAGCATCTGCCTTCGGCTCAGGTCATGATCCCAGGGGAGCCGGCTTCTCCCTCTCCTGCTGTCCCTCTCCCCGCCCGTTCTCTCTCTCTCTCTCTAATAAATAAATAAAATCTAAAAAAAAAGAACAAAACTTAGTCCTTAAAAAAAAAAATCCTACCACTTGTTTTTACCCTAACTCTAGGATAGTCACTAGGCTCAGAGACTGCCAAAAGAAGAAATAAAAACAAATCTTAAGTGAGAGAGAGATATATGTGAAAAGTACATGAAATGAAAATTTGTGTTTTTACAAAGCAAAGGCACTAAATGAACACCTACTGGGTGCGTGGTGCTATTTTTAGTTACTGGGGATACAGCAAGGAGACTGGATCCTACACAGGGTGCCCATACTGAAAATGAATAATAAAGGACAGATTAAATTCCTGACAGTCACCACTTTTAAGAAAATAATTCACCTATTAAAGAAAATATGATTCACCTGTTGCAAAAATTTGCAGAATTAAAAAAACTATAGAACACTTATTTGTATTACAAAGTAGATCTTTTTTAAACGTACAAAGGATACGTTGTGGGATTTCATTAATGGCTGATCTTTCCTACTAAGCTTTTAAAATGTGCTTTGATTGGGAAAAACTTGATATATGCAGTTTTTCAAAAATATTGTTGCATGCCCTCCATCTAGAAAATGCTGACCTACCTGTTAAATATTTCTCACATTCCTTTCTCTTCCCACTGAGGCTGATTTATGTGATTCTGTGGTCACATTTTTCCTGGATGATTAGAATCTTCTACAGGGCCCCAAGGGTGTTTTTTTTATTTAAGTTGTATCTTTTATCTGAGAATTTGAATTCTCTGTGTAAGACATGCATCTCACGTGTACCTAAACCTTGCAAAGATTTTAATCTTGTTCTCTACGAACACTGGCATCATTTGAAATGAGACAATAAAGGATTTGCTCTGACAATTTATTCTAGATTAGTTTGGTCTTTAGGCTCCATCAAAGGGAATTTAATTATTAGAAAAACTAGAACTATCTCCTGAGGTCTCAAGTATCATGGCTCCAGGTCTTGGTCCCTATGGCTGATGAGGTATGAAGCTTTCATGTATCTTGAGTGATTTTCCCCTTTCTTCCTTTTCCACTCATTTTGCCAAGTGCTTGATATTAGCAATGCCCTAGAGTCCAGACCACAGTCCTTGGGATTTTGACTGCCATAAGAGGGCAGAGGGCAGTTGGCTTTGGGACCATTTATAGTGCCTAAGTTGAGAAATTCAATTGTCTCTTGGGACCTTTATATCTTTGCCCTTAAACCTCTTTATTCAGTATCTTTTTTTTTTTAAAGATTTTATTTATTCCTTTATTTGACAGAGAGGCAGCGAGAGCAGGAACACAAGCAGGGGGAGTGGGAGAGGGAGAAGCAAGCTCCCTGCCGAGCATGAAGCCCAACGCGGGGCTCGATCCCACCACCCTGGGATCATGACCTGAGTGAAGGCAGACGCCCAACCACTGAGCCACCCAGGCGCCCCTATTCAGTATCTTTTTGAATGCATGTGGCTGCTGTAATTTTTAGTCACTTAAAAATTTCCATTGGTCCCATTAAGTCTTTATCAAGAAAAGAAGGATGCTTTCATTAATAAATCCTCCTTCAGTAACTTTATTTATTTATCTTATCTTTCAAACTCAGACTCTTTAGAAATTGTGAACTTTGTAATACCTCTGATTGACTGTCTGGGCACATAGTTGGAATACACTTGGCCCTTGAACAACACTGGGGTTAGGAGTGCTGACCCCCACACAGTCGAAAATTCAAGTATAGCTTTTGACTCCTGAAAACTGCTAAGAGGTTACTGTTGACTGGAAGCCTTACCAAGAACATAAACAGTACATTAACACATATTTTGTATGTCATATGTATTATATACAGTATTCTTACAATAAAGTAAGCTAGAGAAAAGAAAATGTTAAGAAAATCATAAGGAAAATACATTTACAGTACTGTACTGTATTAAAAAAAAATCCATGTGTAAGTGGACCTATGCAGTTCAAACTGGTACTGTTCAAGACTCCACTGTAGTTGTCTAGCAGCTGTGATACTCTGTACCCAGTTATTAGGTTTAGCTAATTGAATTTAGAAATGTACTATGTCTTTGTTGAGCCTGAGTTATTTATTATTGTAGTAATTGCTGCATAGATTGAAATCCATGACTTGAGCTTTGTTAGTATCATGCTGTAACCAACTGAACAAACTTTGATGAATTTGCAGTGAACATTGTTTATACTAGGACCCTGATATTCTACTGTGGAATCTGGAAAATTTATTATGTGCAAAACATTAAAAAAATGCTTTTATCAAAATTAAGAAATGTATTCTTTTCTCTTCAAACATTAAGGAACACAGTGTGGAGTTATGTCACTTTAACATAATCTTGTGCTTTTTCCAGATAGCACCTAAAAAAGGTGCTATATTGTAGACTAAGCTTCAGTGAGAACTTTATATGACCCTGTACCAGACGGTGTCTTATAGTTACTCACTCTCTAGTCATATCCAGGTTATATTTGCTATATATCCTTCTTCAAAGGGTGTTGCTCAGAGACACCAGTAAAGGACTCCGTTTCCTAAGAGAAAAATGTTTTAAAATGCAAATATTTGAGATCTCCTAAATGGCTAAGAATGGCAGAGAGAGTGAGTGAGTAGTTAGGGAGAAATTTTGAATTAATTCATTGTTATTATATCTGTCTATATAGATACAGATGCAGATCCTATGTGTGTCTTCTGTCAAGTATAGTTCCTGTTTCTCAGCCCTTAGAAATTTGGCTGTACAACTAGTTTCATGTTACTCTTTTGCTCTGCCCTCATTGACTAAGTGCTTACTATATGCTAAGCCTCTACTGAGCAACTTGCATGCATTATCTCATCGACAATTCTGTGTGATAATTACTCTTCTTCTGAATTTTATAGATGAGGAAACTAAGAATCCGGTAGGTTGTGTCACTTGTCCAAGGTCCCAGAAAGCTAATATATGATAGAGTTGGGACTCAAAGCATATATTTGCAGCCTCTCTGCTATATTGTAGAATTTCTCCTTCAAAGTCTAACCATTTTTTTAGGAGGCTTTTGGCATATCTGAAATGTTTACAGAGTGTCTTTACTCTGTCCCAGGGTATCCAGTTTCCTTCTCTTCATGGTAATGTTTGTACAAGAATCGTGATGGCTGGATTACTGCTGACTCTGCTTGGAGGGACAGAGCTGCCATGTGGAAAGCATCCTTACTAACAGCAGAATCTGAGCCACCCAGTGCTCAGACTACTCCGCAGGGATTTGTAATGGTGTGGGTTTTGTAGGTTCTTCTCACTCTTATACTGATTCTTCTGGCTAGGACACAGCGTGGATCCATTTAACAAAGTGTCTGACACCACGTCAGAAAGGTCCCTTGCCCCTCATCAGGAGGCACTACATATGGACCAAGCCACTGAGCCTTACCTTCCTGCTTGGGTTGAGTTCTTCCCTGGAGGCTGTGCAAATCCGTCTACAGTTAAGACTTCTGGCAGGCTTGCCCCGCAAGATGTGCAAACAGGCTCTGGGTCTTCGCACCAGAGGCGCTGACTGGCGCCTTTGCCCGGCCCCTCCACCCCAGTGACAGAGGTTCCAATGTAGTTCTGCTGCCTTGCTGAAGAACCTCAGTGAGGCTTGCTGAATTTTACACACTAGAGAAATTAGAGAATGTATTTTTTTTTTAAAGATTTTTACTTATTTACTTGACAGAGAGAGAGCAGGAGCACGCACAAGCAGGGGGAGCAGCAGAGGGAGGGGGAGAAGCAGACTCCCCGCTGAGCAGGGAGCCCGATGCAGGACTAGATCCCAGGATCCCAGGATCACGATCTGAGCCGAAGGCAGACGCTTAACCGACTGAGCCACCCAGGAGCCCCTAGAGAATGTATTGATAGTAAGCAGAGGTGATTCCGACTATAATCAGGCTCCAGTATGTGGAGTTAAGAACAGAACATGCCGAGGGGCAGGTTCCCGTTCTCATTTCAGATTGTAGGTCCACAATCTCTTATCAGCAATTTCAAACCCCCAGATCTCTGAAAATGGAAACTTTTTCCCTACGTTTGATACAAACTCTTGTGGCTGCAAGATTTGACCTGTACTAATGAGAGACTATTTTTAGCCTTGATCCCGCTTGGTATGACTAATCATGTGTTTGACTACAGAAATACTAATGCATTTTATTATGGGATGCTGCCTTGGACCCTGCTGAGGCTAGTAGATGATATAGAGTGTACACATTAAGTTCATTTTTTTAAATCTGAAAAATTCTACGTCTGAAACACATCTGGCCCCAGGGGTTTTCTGTTAGAGTTTGTGGGCCTGTGCAGTATTGCATCTCTGACATTTTCTTCTACTCTTGTAAATACTAAGAACTACAAAACACATTTTTAGTTCTTTAAATGTTTTGGTACATCAGGGTGATGGTTGCCACTGAAATGCCTTCATTCAAATTCCTTTCTTAATTTATGCTAGTTTGGACCTGGCCTCCCCATTATTGAGGGGTTCTGGGTCTGTAAACAAGCTCAAGTCTGGAAATTGATTGAGGGGATGTAACTTTCTGGGTTTATGACTCTATTTATTTGTAAGGTTTTATTTACTTATTTGTCAGAGAGAGCACAAGCAGGGGGAGCGCCAGGCAAAGGGAGAGGAAGAAGCGGACTTCCGCTGAGCAGGGAGCCCCAAGTGGGGCTCGATCCAAGGACCCCGGGACCATGACCCGAGCCGAAGGCAGATGCTCAACTGACTGAGCCACCCAGGTGCCCCATGACTCAATTTAGACTTTGGTTCATTTGACCTAGAACTTTTCTGCTTATAAAGATCAAGTAGGAATTTAGTAGGCTGCCCATCTGTATCTCTTCTAGGAATACCATGATCGTCCAGCTAATGCTGCATGCAGGTCTCTGTGAGTCAGACTGTTCTGATGGCTGCTCATTCACGGCCTGTTATGGTTACCATACCCCCCGCTGGCTATTGAGTGCCACTACTTGGCCCCTGCTCCCCCAGGATGCAGTCACTTCCATTGTATTTAGGAAGCATTGCCTCCCACTGAAGGTCTGGCCTCCAGAGCAGAGCGATCACAGAACTCTTCAAAGATGCTGGGTCTCCTCTCACAAATTTATTTCTCACAGTCATGGTGAAAGGTGTGTCTTCTGGACCCTCCAGGGGTGGGTGAGTAGGTCTTAAATGACAAATCCACTCTAACATTCCAATCTCCCTAAGCCTTTGAATCCCTTCCTCTGTATTAAATCAAGACGGGTCTGGTGCTTCAAGTTCATTTACTGTGGGCCCCTTATATGGCCCACATTTCAGCCAAGGAACTGAAACAGACTATTAGAGCTCTAACTCTACCGAGTTGCAACATGAAATGCAGAATTATCTGTTTAGTGGGCCTGTATCTGTAAATTTGGCCAGATCCAACTTTGTTTCTTTTACTGTTACCCACACACATTCCCTGGATTTCTGTCTGTATAAATCAGAAAAATCAAGTAGTGATTTGGAATATAGTGGGTCTCCTTGTGGGTCGTCCTCTGTACCTCTGGGGGCCTTCTGAGATTTACGTCCAGTTACGAATCTTGAAGCAAAGAGGAGTGGTGGGGTGGGTCCTGAGGAGAATCAGCCGTGTTTTTCAGGGCAGCTGCTTCAGGGGAGAGCTTTCCCGGTCCCTTGGGCAAAGCACTCAGTCTCCTCAGACAGGGGTGGAGCAGTTGTTTCTACTGGCAGAGAAGACTCATCAGTACTTAGGGTTCGATGTCTCCAGCTTCATCAGCGTCCCCAGTGTTCAGGGTTCTGTTCCTTCCCAATCAGTGCCCTCACTGTAATAGTAGACATCCCCTGAGGTTGGGAACTCAATGTGCTTTGTAATTCAGCCACTCTCAGGATGAGATTCTGGCTTTGGTTTCAGCAGTTTCAGCTCTGTGGCTAAAGGAGATTGGGGGGGGGGTGGTGCTGGGTGGCTCAGTCGTTAAGCGTCTGCCTTCAGCTCAGGTCATGATCCCAGGGTCCTGGGATCAAGCCCCACATCGGGCTCCCTGCTCGGCGGGAAGCCTGCCTCTCCCTCTCCCACTCCCCCTACTTGTGTTCCTGCTCTCGCTGTCTCTCTCTGTCAAATAAAAAATAAAATCTTTAAAAAAAAAAATAAAGGAGATAAGGGTCTCTTCAGGATAGACAGAGAAGTTTTCTGATCATTTATTCAGCGCTTGAATTTGGAATTTGAATCCCTGAGCTTCTCTCTCCCTTTTCCCCACCTTATCTAGTGACATTAGGAACAACCAGCCGGTATCATTATATTCATTAGTTTGATGAATGTTGAAAGGTATTATGTACTTGGTGACCCTTGGTCCAGCTGGTGACCCAGCCAAGATGATACATGAAATTAACCACCACACCGGTAATGAATTATAAAAGATAAGCCGTATCTCCAATTGTTGACTTCCCCTGGTGGTAAACAGTTCTGTTCTTTGCTCCATTTTAGCGCTTCCGATTCACACCTCAAGTCAGTGATGTCTGACTTTGGCCTCCAAACACCTATGTGGTACTTTGATAACGGCCACCTGATATGCCGAATCAGTGACCTGTTCCAGGCCTTCTCCTTCTGGACTTCTTTGCTTTCCTTGACATTGTTAACTGCTCTGATCTTAATTGCCTTTGTCTCTGTGACATTACTTTTGATTCTCATCGCTTTTCCCTGTCTCCTCCAAGCCCCACTGTTGATTTTCCTTAGGTTCTGCTCTCAGCTCTCTTGATAGTCTCACCATGTGCTCATCTTCGGTGATCTTCTCCACTTTTGTTCTTTTTACTACAACCCATATTCGGTAGATCTAGGCATTCAGTAACGATTTGTAAATGATGACTCCCAAATAGGTCTCCATCACTCTGAACTGCAGACTCTTACCAACTGCCCGTATCCATTAGACTGACCAGAGGCACCCCAAACTTTGTATGTTGAAAACTCAACTCCGTGTATCTCTTGTTTCCCACACTGAGTCTCCAATCTACCCCCGCATTGTTCTCACAGCCCTCTTCGCCTTTCCCTCAGTCACCCAAGACAGACACTTGAGCATCATCTCAGAATCTTCCCTTTCCCTCACACACCATGGATTTAAATCAGAGTCTTGCCAGTGGTTACCTTCTATTTCTGAATCCACCCCTTCCTTTTCATTGTACCAGGACAAGCGCCAGTCATTGGAAGTCCAGGTTACTGTGAGAGGCTCCTAATTGGTCTCCCAGTGCGACATGTTCCCCTCAGGACTACCCTCCGACCGTTGCCAGAGGGATCTTACATGGGCAGGTGTAATCGTGCTACTCCTGTGCTAAGACCCTCCATCCCTGTTATCTCCAGGATGAGTTCAGGTCCTTAGCTTGATTCACATGTCCTGCCCTCATCCCCTGCCATCCCCTTCCTTGCACTTCATTGATTGTTTACAGCATTTCTGCATGATACTCGTTTTGTCTTCTTGAATTTGTGTATGATATATTCAGTCCCTCCTGATTACCCTTTGTATTTATTTACCTGCCTAACTCCTGTTTAGCCTTTCTGTCTCCAGTGCAGTGTCATCTAGCAGATATTCCCCAGGTAAGGCCAAGCACCCTACCTCTAAGCTTCCTCTCTATCACTTTATATACAATTATCTTTTTGTTTGTTTATTCATTTTTTTTTTAACGATTTTATTTGAGAGAAAGAGCACGAGTAGGGTGGGGGAGAAGCAGACTCCCCACTGAGCAGGGGGGCCCTACGGGACTCGATCCCAGGACCCTTAGATTATGACCTGAGCCGAAGGCAGACACTTAACCAACTGAGCCACCCAGGCACCCCTAAAATTATCTTTTTATAAGATTGCCTCTCCACATGCAGAAGCTGTGTCTTATTCTCTCTAGGTCTCCAGCACTTAGCACTATACCTAGAACATAGTTAAGTGTTCAGTAGATAGGAGGTGAACTGTTAAACTGAACCCCAGGTGGGAACTGTAAGCATTAGAGCAGAGACTGAGTGAAAATAAGGAGGCAGGTCCTTCTAGAACTTGGGACTTCAAAATCCAGGGAGTCCAGACATGGATTTGACAGTGATAGGGCTCAGGGGGAAGCTGTCTAACCAAGTTCTCAAAGGCGTGATACCCAGCAAGAACATAATGTTAGCTTATTAACTTACAGTGAGCATCATAAATGGGGACTAGAGTAGTTAAGTGGGTGGGGTTGGTAGTGCATTTTTCTCCCTGTGCAAAGATAGACTGTCCTCACAAGATTGCCCAGCGAAAATGGGATCAGCTCAGTGGAAGCCAAGATAGTCTGAAACAACTTTCTCTCCATGGCAGTGATGTGGTTGGAAGTGGTGGGGTTCAGAGCCCACGGCCAAGAAAGAATTCTTGAGACATCTTTGGTGTAAGAGGGTGGTTTTATTAAAGCATGGGGACGAGACCGTTGGGCAGAAGAGCTGCACGTGGTTGTGAGGAATGGCTGATTATATAAACTTTGGAGTTGGGGGAGGTAAAGACCAAGGGAGGTTTCCAAAAAGGACTTTCATATGCTAAAGAAGACTCACAGGACCCTGGAGGCCTGGCTATTGTCAAGCTAAGGTTGTTTTCCCCTCTAGCAAAGCATGAGACAGTTGGGAGTTCCTGGAGGAAAGTTATACTCTGCCTACCTCAAGTATTTGTCAATGGGCTGCAGGTTATAAGGAATTTAAATTTTATCTACATTTCCTTCTGCCTGTGTTTCCCACATCAGTAGGAATATAACTGATGGATGCATTGGATGACTTAGGAGTCAGGGTGCACAAAAGTGAACACAAGTGTGGCCCAAAGTAAAACTGAGCGTTATTGCTGATCTCCATTGCTCCTGTTGGTATTATCCCTACTATTTATAGCTGAAAATATAGTATTTTTTTCCTTTTGTCTCTTCTTGGCTCTCCCACTAGAGTGTGAATCTACACCAAGGCCCAGAAAAGTACCTAGACCACAGCAGGAATCCAGTAGGTGTCTGTTGAATGTATTTGTTGGTCACCATTAGCAAAGTGTTGCTATTTATTAAAGTTTTAGTTTAAAGTTTTGAAATAGAGGAGCTTTCTGAATTTTTAAAATAAAAATTAAAACTTTCTAGAATTTTAAGGTATTAATGTACCTTCTAAAAGTGTGGAAGTTGAGCTCTGAAATTTGCAGTAGGTGCTGCCTTCCCATACGCATTGCCATGGCACCCCCCCCCCTGCAAAGCCTGTAGGGGGGAACCCGCAAAGCCTGTAGGGGGGAACCCGCTGAGCAGCTGGTACCTGGGGAATGCAGCCAGAGTTTGTTTTGTACTTCACTCTCAGGGAACGTCTGGATTTACCCTTCATTTGTCATATCCCTGGTGAGCACAGTCACCTGCAGGGAGTCCCCGGGTGTGCGATCTCTCTTGAGGAGTTGTTTCTTAGTGCTCTGAGCATCTGCTACACCAACCATCTCTCCTACCCCCTTGTCTTTCTGAACCTTGTCATTACCAGAAAATGCACCAACTCCCAAATCTCACCCTATTCGAGCACCACCTCCTTCTTAGAGTCTGACTGTGGTACTTTCTGGAACTCATTACTTCCGAAGCCTCCCCACTCTCTTACTTACATTAGTCACTTCCTGGCTGCTCCTCTCTCCCTCTCCAGCCTAGAGTCTCTGGTCCATTGTTAGAACCACTCCCTTGCAAATGCTCCTACTTTCCTTGCCCTTCTGTCCCTTCATTGTATGCAGCGAGGACTACCGCTTTGGGGAAACCCTACCATCTCTTTTCACCTACTCAGAGTTTTGTGGACCTTCACCCTCCTGATCCAGGTACCAAGCCTTTCCCCACTCCTGGCTTGGGCCCTACAGACTATGTGGCCGATGGCAGCAAGTACTGTGGGAAATTTCTGGACTAGGATCGTGCCTGTGCTCTGTGTTCTAGAGTTGGCAGTGTGACCCATCATTTGTAATTTATTCTGGAGCATTCCCAGAGTTACTAAGAAAAGTGCTGTCATTGCTTTCAAGGGGCCTACCCATTGCTCACCTCCGACCTGTGGGTGAGATGGCCACAGAGCCGGGCCACACACAGCTTTGATTTGGCACCGTAGTTTTTTCAACCTGCTCTGTTCTTTGATCTGTTAAGAATGTGGGTCTGCCTTTGATAATCAACACAGACCACACTGGCAAAGAATATAACGGAAATGTTTCACCAAACAACTTTTGTCAGGAGCCCAGTTAAGGGAAGTGATATTTGTACAGGATTGTTGAAGTGATACGCAATCCGTTTATTTCTGTAGCGGTTCCACATTTCGTCCTTGGTTAGGCTTTGTGCTTACACAGTTGCTTTCTTTGAATTTGTTGTGTCATGTTGTTAGCTTTTTTTTTTTTAAAGGGTGTCAGGAGAGCTTGCTTTATAAAACTCACTATTGGGGCGCCTGGGTGGCTTAGTCGTTAAACGTCTGCCTTCGGCTCAGGTCATGATCCCAGGGTGCTGGGATCGAGCCCCGCATCAGGCTCCCTGCTCCGCAGGAAGCCTGCTTCCCCGCCCCCCCCCCACTCCCCCTGCGTGTGTTCCCTCCCTCGCTGTGTCTCTCTCTGTCAAATAAATAAATAAAATATTAAAAAAAAAGAAAACTCACTATTTACTACTATAGGTTGTTCCTGGGGACACGCCCCTTGCATTACTCAGCATGCCCTACCTAATAATGTACATGAGAAATCTCTCCTGGACACTGGCCAGGAAAAGCTTTGTTTTAGCCAGTATATGGACCATATCTCCTGCATATCTGTGTTCTATTCTCCTACCCCCAATATCGGCCTTTTATTTTAACTTACATTTTTCCTGATTTCCGTATTTTATTCAATATTTATATTTATATGTATTTATAGTAAGCAACATCAACTCCTTCATATAAGTGGGCAGAGTTTAAGTAAATAAACGTAATGATGCCTCTTGTTTTCTGTCGGTGGATCATACTGTTTTATTTTCCAATGCTCCGGTCCTGGTTAACTTAGCCTCTGTCTCTGGACTCTGCATGAACAATTGCTGAATGGTCTTTACTTACAGATTACTTTAGAACACCTTCCATTTCAAGAAAAATAGATAGATCTCACTGGGGTGGGCTGGGCAGCCTTTCTAGCCTCTCCTTCTAGCGCTGTTACACCATCGCCGAAGCCAGCCAGCCCACTCGCATTACTGTCTACAACTGAGGAGGCTGACACTTCACCTGTGGCAGGTACAGTGAAAGGTGGTGGGAGTGGCCTCTGTCTGTACTTAAGGTGATTATTTTTAGATTTTATTTATTTGAGAGAGAGATAGCAGGAGCAGGGGACAGAGGGAGAAGCAGACTCCCTTCTGAGCTGGGAGCCCAACGTGGGACTCGATCCCAGGACCCTGGAATCAGGACCTTAGCCAAAGGCAGATGCTTAACTGACAGGAGCCACCCAAGCGCCCCTGCATACAAGGTGCTTAGAGTCCATTTGGAGAGAGAACAAATATGCATGAAATAAATGGGACCAACACTTTTGGACTCCTTACTGATGCAGCAGTTTTTCAGAGAAGGGAGGGGCTGTTGTCTATTTTGAGGGTACCTTTTAGAGCCCAGAAGCATCACGTTGCACAAATATTCCTAAGTGTTATTGCAACTGCTTATTTATTTGTCAGAGGCACGTGTGGAGCTGACCATAGGCCAGACGTTCCTTTAAGCTGCTTACAACCCTTAAGTGGGATATTAACTCATTTCACTCTTGTAATAACCCTGTGAACTAGACACTATTATTAGAACACATTTACAGTAGAAGAAACTGAGTGGCTCCTGGGTGGCTCAGTCCATTAAGCATCTGCCTTTGGCTCAGGTAATGATTCCAGGGTCCTGGGATCGAGTCCCACGTTGGGCTCCCAGCTCAGCAGGGAGTCTGCTTCTCCCTCCCCCTTTGCCTCTCCCCCTATTCATGCTCTCTCTCTCTGTCTCAAATAAATAAAATCTTTTTAAAAATTAAAAAAAAAAAGAAGACAAAACTGAGGCACAAAGGGGTCTTTGCCCCAGGTTACACATCATTGCGATTTCACGTAGCCCTCTGGCTTCTACGGTGACAGACCACATAACCACGCTGGTAGGTTTTCAGGAAAAATTGTGATAGCTTGTTAAAAAATGTACCTTACAAGGGGGACAACTTTTGACATGTAAAACAGATAAGATCCATTAGAAAGTGTGACTAAATGAAGTCTAAGAGTCCTGTAGGAACCTGCAAGTAGACAGATGGTACACCTACCCCCTCCCTCTGAAACAAGCTCACAGGCCTTAATAACAGCCCTTTTCATGGACCCTTTACAGCAGTGAGTGAACATCGTTCGTTCTGCTGGTTTCATTAGCTGTGTTTCCTTTTAATTGGGAGTGAAATCAGAGTCAGTATTGTTGTGGGCACCGCAGAGGTGGGATGGGCCCCCTCCCGTCCCCACAGTATCTGGTTCAGGTGTGGGAACAAAGATGTCACATATGTATGCACCCAGAGGGTGTGAAGAGGTTTGCTCAGCCTGTCATGACGCTCTCTGAGAAGAGCAGGGAAAGGGGACTGGCTTTCCTTTTACCGTGATGAGATGGTGGGGCTGGGGCCCGGGCTCCCATCGTGCTGCTGAGTGGTGGTTGGTTGTAACCTCCTGCCTGATCCACAGGAGGAATCACCTGGACTTTCTTATCACCCTGCCTAGGGACAGGGGAGTGGGACAGCTTGGAAGCTGTCAGCAAACTTCAGACTCTTTATTACAAATATATTTTTAAGTGCTTATCATTAGGTACATTATGGGGCAGAAATGTTGTCCATGGACTGAAGTAAAAACCGTGTCAACATTAATCTAATATTGCAAATGGGAGGTTCTGCAAACTCCAATGTCAAGAATGTTTTTGGAACCGTCATACAAGGCCATGTCCTGGGTATCTTTTAAAAACACTGAAAATATTTAACATGTCTTATATGTTTGGGTTAACCCTGATGCTGAAATATTTGGTATTCCCTTGATCATTAATAGGCAAAGAAGCTTTTTTTTTTTAAAGTCTTATTTTTATGGCATTAAGGATTTTTAAGTTTTATGACATTCTTTTTGTACTTTATTAAGCAGATGCTTAATTTTCTTATTTTTAAATTTAATAAATGGGACTCTTATTTTATTGTGCATATCTTGGATTTTAGGTTCTGGGCTAACTGTTGGGAGGCGGCAAATGTGAATAAAATTCAGACTTTTAGATGCCGAAGGCCTGGGAGAGACTGGGAAACAATTATCAAGAGATGTGTTATAAGTAAACAGAAAACAACATCTTTACCTTTAAGATTTGTGGTTTACTGCATATCTTTAACTTTAAGACAGTTTGTCACATTTGAATATCTCTGACATTGGGATATGCCTTACAATTGTTGGTGAGTTAGAACCAGCATTTTTAGTTGCCGATGGCACATAAAATAATGTGTCTTAACCATCAATGGCATCTTAGAATTGATGAAATATGCTAATTTTTATAACTTTATGTCTTTTCAGCATAATTTCATTTAAACTTCAGAAAAAAGGGGCGCCTGGGTGGCTCAGTCAGTTAAGCGTCTACCTTCAGCTCAGGTCATGATCCTAGGATCCTGGGGTCGAGCCCCACATCAGGCTCCCTGCTCAGTGGGGAGTCTGCTTCTCCCTCACCCTCTGCCCCCCTGCTCATGCTCTCTTACTCTCTCTACCTCAAATAAATAAAATCTTTAAAAAAAAAAGTAGGCGTTGGCCCAGTTTGAGCGAGTGGGTTGGTAGAGATGGCATTCCAGACAAAGAGAAGAGCGTGCACAAAGCATGTTGTTGTTATGGAGTGTATTGTGTTGGAGAAAGGGTTAGGAGTTTGGTGTGGCAGAGATGTTGGAGCTGGGGCGAGATGGGGAGACGGATAAACTGGCAGAATGGTGACCTGGAGCCAGCCTTGGAAGACTTGATGTGGCAGGCAGGGGAGTTGAGCTGTATTGATGTACCCCTATAGCCTCGTAAAGCAGCCGGCCCCTGTTCACATCAGCGAGGGAGTGGGCAGCATTGACATAGTTAACAGAAGATGGTAGGTAATGCAGTATGTCAAATAAAATCAGTAGTACAGAGCTCTCCCAAATGGAAGGAGCTAGCTGGATGCTGTGGAATTAACTGGAAGGAAGAACTTCACTGAATGGGGCTGTTCCTTCTGCCCCAGTTGGGAGTAGAGTTGGGGTTTGGTGGCCTATTCTGGAAGCCTGTTTCTGGACTACCTCTACGACTGCTGGTGAAAAATAGAGAATGGCTTTCATAGGGCAGGCAGTTTTCATCTAGCTGGATGGAAATTTGGGGGGAAGCATGTAGGAAGTGTTGTTTCTAAGCTGTGTTTGGCTTTCTCCTAAGGGTCATTTATTCTGAAATTTATTCCTAAATTAAGAGCTATTTATTCTTACTTTCCTCTAAAATATAACATCTGGTAGAAGATTTTATCACAGAATTTTTTAAAAATAGGTTTTTGGTTTGTGTTTTTGTTTTTTTTTTTAAAGATTTATTTGTCGGAGAGAGAGAGCACACAAGCAGGGGGAGCTGCAGGCAGAGGGAGAAGCAGGCTCCCCGCTGAGCAGAGAGCCCCATGCAGGACTTGATCCCCAAACCCTAGGATCATGACCTGAGCCCAAGGCAGACGCTTAATCACCTGAGCCACCCAGGCGTCCCTTGGTTTGTGTTTTTTTTTCAAGTTTGGGAATTTGATCCATTATAGGAGATATTTGTTCAGTTTGGGTCTCCAAATAAAAGAGGCACAGAAAATTTGTTCTTCAGAGAGAGCCACTGAGATAGTTAGAAGACCAATGAGGAAAAGTTAATGGAACCAGAATTAAACAGTATAGAGAACTGCTAATTTTTCTGTTCCTTCCAGCTAATTGTAACATTCATTATACCATCTGCAGCCCCTGAATGTATTGTTTTATGCAGAATTTTGCATTGTTAAACTAGTGGAAGGGACTAGTCTATTAAAAACATTTTCTAATTTCATTTCACTTCTAATAAAAATTGAATACTGCTGTATTGGCATCGTTCAAAGTTAAAAATGAGAGTACATGGTAGAAAATCTCTCCAGAGTCCTGCTGAGGAGGCTAACGTTAGTTTCCTGTGTATCATTCCAGAGATATTTTATTGAGACATGAGCAAACCTGTAAGTTGACAGCATCCCATACACGTTCAGCAGCTTGCTCTTTTTTTAAGCAGTGGTTTTATTGAGATATAATTCACCTACTATAGAATTCACCCCTTTAAAGTGTAAAAATTCAGTGGTTTTTAGTATATTCACATAGTGTGGCCATCATTACTACCTAGTTTTAGAACACTGCCATTACCCCATAAAGAAATCCAGTACTCTGGGCACCTGAATGGCTCAGTGGGTTTAGCATCTGCTTTAAGCTCAGGTCATGATGCCAGGGACCTGGACCTGCTTAGCGGGGAGTCTGCTTCTCCCTCTCCCTCGGCCCCTCCCCCTGCTCATGTGCATGTGCGCTCTCTCACTCTCGTTCTCTTTCTCTCTCTCTCGCTTGCTCCCTTTTTCTCAAATAAATAAAATCTTAAAAAAAAAAATCCCGTACTCTTTAGTGATCACTCCCCATTCCTCTCTACCTGCAACCCGCACTAATCTTTTGTTTGTTTCTGTGGGTTTGCCTATTCTGGAAATTTCTTATAAGTGGAATCGCTGATATGGGACCCTTTGCATCTAGTTTTCCTTAGGATTATGTTTTCCAGGTACATCCGTGATGTAGCATGTATCGATATTTCAGTTCTTTTTATGGCTGAAAAATATTCCATTGTATGGATATACCTTACTTTGTTTACCTGTTTACCAGCTGATGGGCATGTTTTCAGTTTTCTTGGATGTATACTTAGTAGAATTGCTAAGTCATATAGTAACTCTGTGTTTAATCATTTGAGCAACTGCCAAACTGTTTTCCAAGGCCCACACCATTTTACATTCCCACCAGCAACATAGAGTTTAAATTTCGCCTCATCCTCACCAATACTTGTTAATATCTTTTTGATCATTATCCTAGTAGGTGTGAAGTGGCATCTCATGTGGTTTTCATTTACATCTCTCTGATAGTAAGTGATGTTGCAGCATCTTTTTGTTTACTTATTGGGTTATTTGTTATCTTTTTTGGAGAAATATCTGTTCCAGTCCTTGCTCATTTTTTAATTGGTTTGTCTTTTTATTGTCGAGTTTAAGTCTTCTTTGTATATTTTGGATACAAGCCCCTTATCAGATATAAATTTGCAAATATTTTATCTCTTTCTGTAGTTGACTTTCTTGATGGTATCCTTTGAAGCGCAAAAGTTTTAATTTTGATTTAAGTCCAGTTTACCTAGTTTTTCTCTTACTGCTTGTGCTTTGGGTGTCGTATTTTAGAAACCATTGCCTGTGGGTCGCCTGGGTGGCTCAGATGGTTAAGCATCTCTCTTTGGCTCAGGTCATGATCTCCAGGTCATGGGATCGAGCCCCATGTCTGGCTCCCAGCTCAGTGGGGAGTCAGCTGCTCCCCCTGCTTGTGCGCACTCTTTCTCTCTCAAATGAATAAATAAAATTAAAAAAAAAAAAAAAAGAACCATTGCCTAATACAATATCACAAAGATTTACTATGTTGTTGTTTTTTTTTAAGATTTTATTTATTTTGACAGAGAGAGACAGCAAGAGAGGGAACACAAGCCGGGGGTGGGGGGTGGGAAAGGGAGAGGTAGGCTTCCTGTGGAACAGGGAGTCCGATGTGGGGCTCGATCCCAGGACCCTGGGATCATTACCTGAGCCGAAGGCAGACACTTAACGACTGAGCCACCCAGGCGCCCCGATTTACTATGTTTTAAGAGTTCTATAGTTTTAGTTCTCACATTTAAGTCTGTGATCCATTTTGAGTTAATTTTTGTATATGGTGTGTCTATGTTTTGGTTTTTTCATTTAATAATATATCTCGGAGATCATTTCATATCAACACTAAGGAACTTCCTCATTCTTTCTTATGATACCATGGTATTCCCTTTTATAGATATACCAAATTTATTTAAACAGTCCACCCATACATAAACATTTGGATTTGGAAATTATTTGAAATATCAAATGGCTCAAAAAGTTATTTCATATTAGCCTCCTCAAAATGGTAGTTTCAACCATTTGACAGACTTTATTGTTTTAAGCATTTCTTGCCATCTAGAGAAGCCTTTGAGTAAATGCCAGTCCTCTGGGGAGTAAGACTCCAAAGAATGGTTTCAGGAGATTTCATTCCATTAAATGTTTATAATAAGTCAGGAGGCAGAATATTTAGTTATCTGAAAATATTTGGAAAAATACTTTTGGAGGAATAAGGTGCTCAAAAATTTTGTTGTACATTTTTAACTATATTTGGTTGCAGATGACTTCATAGCATGTGTCATCCTTTTGCTTTTTTGCAGTATGGTTGTGTCTCACGTCTATAAATCTAAGTGAGTAATAATCTGAACTTTGGGCAGTTCAGCCAGGCACTCCATAGGCTATAGAATGTCTGGAGACTATGAAATGTGGGTTTCTTTTTTAAAGAAAGTAAGCTTGGGGGGAAATCTTGGAATACACCAACACTTGACTAATCTGCAGAGGCTTCTCTGTCTACTTGAAAGTAAGCAAAAACAAGGGGGGGGGTGATGGACAGCTAAGATTAATATGACAAAGTCTGTTCCTTCAAGTTCTTGAGCTTTACTCATAACACAGTTCTTCATAAAGAAACAATTTCCTCTTATTTTATACACTGATCAAACTAGCATGATGTCATAAAAAGAACAAAGGAGTTGTTCAAATCCTTTTTCTGTTCTTGATAATATGGATCAGTTGCTTACCCTCTCTGGGCCAGAGTTCTTTTATCTGTAAAATGAACTCTGAACTAGGTGAGTTTTTCCAAGCCTATAAATAGGTCAGAGCAATTAATTAGGAGGTACAGGAGGGGCCACTGAAGGCAAGCTGCCGTTAGCTGATGACTTGATTGGAATGGAGCAGATAGTAAATAATTAAAAGCATTTACCAAAGTTCGAAAATAATCATGCTGGGGACATCTAGATGGGGGCAAATAGCCCTGCATATCCAAGTGGCCCCAGAAACATCACTAAATTATATTATGTTCCTGACGTTCATACAAGCCCTATTACCAAATAGCAAAAAAAAAAACAGTTAAATGAAATATTACATTCTTTTTTTTCCCATTTTTATTTTGATGTAATTTCAGACAGACAAGAAAAAAGTGCAAAAGAATGCAAAGAATACCATTTACCCTTCAGCTGGGTTTCTCAAATGTTAACATTTTATTACATTTTCTTAATCCCTCTCCCTCATGTGTGTGTTTCTCAACTATATGAAAGCAGAAATGCCAGTCCTTTATCCTTAAATACTTTGTGTATGTGTGTGACCATTATCGTTCAGTACTTTATTATTTATTTATTTATAGATTTATTTATCCATTTTAGAGAGAGAGAGCACAAACGTGAGGAGCAGGGAGAGGGAGAGAGAATCTCGAGCAGACTCCACACCCACACACCCAGCATGGAGCCCAATGCGGGGCTCGATCCCACAACCCTAAGATCATGACCTGAGCTGAAACTGAGAGTCAGACGCTTAACCGACTGCGCCACCCAGGTGCCCCTATCCTTAAGTAATTTAATGTTTCCTGAAGACTAAGGGCATTATCTTACATAACCACGATGTAATTATGAAAATCAGGAAATTAATATTGATACAGTACAGTTCCCTGATATATTGGTGTTACTCAGATGTTGCCAGTTGTCCCAATAATGTCCATTATAGTAGAGAATCATGAGTTTCTTTGAGTTGTCAGATCCCTTCTGTCACCTCAGTCTGCCTGAGTCTTTTTTTCTTGCGTTTACATTAACATTTTTGAAGAGTACAGGCCAATTGTATAGCAGGATGCCCCTCCATCGCATTTGTCTGATGATTCCGGTTATGCATGTTTGGCGTTCTGTTCTCAGTGCATGATGCAGGGAGGCATGTCTTACCAATTTTTTCCATTACTAATGATGTCACCTTTGATCCCTAGTTAAGATGGTGTCTGCCATATTTTTGCACTGTAAAGTAACTATTTTTTCCCTTTGTATTTAATAACTATCTTGTGGAGGAATATTTTGAAAGTGTGTAAGTATTGTTTTTCTGCAGACCTTCACTCTATTATCTTTTTATGAAGACAGAAAAAAGATAATACATTTTAGCAATATTTCCATCAAAATGCTTGTGGTGTTACAAAACAACTTCAAGGAGGGGCGCCTGGGTGGCTCAGTCAGTTAAGCATCAGGTCATGATCCTGGGGTCCTGGGATCGAGCCCCGCATTGGACTCCCTGCTCAGCGGGGAGTCTGCTTCTCCTTCTCGCTCTGCCCCTCTCCCCGCTTGTGCTCTCTCTCACTTTCTCTCAAATAAATAAAAATCTGTAAAAACAAAACAAAACCACTTCAAGGAGTTTGTGGCAGCCATAGGACAATTATAGCCATGCAGAATTCTAAATTCTTTCAAAGAAATTAGATATATACACTACTTAGTTTTTTAAAAATAGTCCTCACATACCTAAAGTCAATTTGTAGGCTTATAAATGTACAAATAATTTGGTCTGTTAGTAGCATTGTTACTTTTGAAAGATTTAGAAATGAGTCACACCTAGGAGTTTTTGTTTTTTCCAGGGTTGGGGGTAGAATGAAACAAACAAAAATCCTTTGAGGGGATGTGCCTCTTCCTTCCCTCCTTTTTCTGTTCCTTTCACATCTCCACCAAAAAGTGGATGCCTCTTCCTTCCCTCCTTTTTCTGTTTCTTTCACATCTCCACCAAAAAGTCCACTATTACTATATTGCCCTTCTTAAATACACTTGGTGGTGCCCACTTCCCACGGGATCAAGTTCCAACTTCTCAATATGCTTTTTCAACTTGAAGGCTTTTGTCTATTCCAGCCAAATTAACCTACACAGTTCATTTGTAAACATCATCTCCTTTTTCTCTCTCTGCAAAATGCCCTTCCTATCCATCTATCTTTTTTTAAATTTTTTATTGTTATGTTAATCACCATACATTACATCATTAGTTTTAGATGTAGTGTTCCATGATTCATTGTTTGTGCATAACACCCAGTGCTCCATGCAGAACGTGCCCTCTTTAATACCCATCACCAGGCTAACCCATCCTCCCAGCCCCCTCCCCTCTAGAACCCTCAGTTTGTTTTTCAGAGTCCATCGTCTCTCATGGTTCGTCTCCCCCTCCGATTAACCCCCTTCATTCTTCCCCTCCTATCTTCTTCTTTTTTTTTTTCTTAACATATATTGCATTATTTGTTTCAGAGGTGCAGATCTGAGATTCAACAGTCTTGCACAATTCACAGCGCTTACCAGAGCACATACCCTCCCCAGTGTCTTATCAACCAGTCACCCCATCCCTCCCACCCCACCCCACACTCCAGCAACCCTCAGTTTGTTTCCTGAGATTAAGAATTCCTCATATCAGTGAGGTCATATGATACATGTCTTTCTCTGTTTGACTTATTTAGCTCAGCATAATACCCTCCAATTCCATCCATGTCATTGCAAATGTCAAGATCTCATTCCTTTTGATGGCTGCATACTATTCCATTGTATATATATACCACGTCTTCTTTATCCATTCATCTGTCGATGGACATCTTGGCTCTTTCCACAGTTTGGCTATTGTGGACATTGCTGCTATAAACATCAGGGTGCACGTACCCCTTCGGATCCCTACATTTGTATCTTTGGGGTAAATACCCAGTAATGCAATTGCTGGATTGTATGGTAGCTCTATTTTCAACTTTTTGAGGAACCTCTATACTGTTTTCCAGAGTGGCTGCACCAGCTTGCATTCCCACCAACAGTGTAGGAGGGTTCCCCTTTCTCCGCATCCCCACCAACATCTGTCATTTCCTGATTTGTTAATTTTAGCCATTCTGACTGGTGTGAGGTGGTGTCTCATTGAGGTTTTGATTTGGATTTCCCTGATGTTGAGCGATGTTGGGCACTTTTTCATGTGTCTTTTCGCCATTTGGATGTCTTCTTTGTCTATCCATCTATCTTGGTTCTTCTCAAACTTATAGCTGAACTTCAAGTGCATTCTCCATGAAACATCCCTGACCTCTCCATTTTTCAAACTTCAACTTTAAATAACCACAGATAGTCTATTTGCTACTTTAAGGAGAGGCCTCCATAGGAACTTTTTAGGGAAGATGAAGTGAAATAAACAAGTCAAGTACAGACCTGGTAGCCTGTGATCCCTGTTTGGAGGACCGTTTTCCTGTGTCCTGCCTTGTGCCCGACCCCGCAGATTGCTGGCGCTCGGTGTCTCTTGTACACGTTCATACGGATGTGTATGTTCGTGCAGAGTATCCAATGAGACTGCATCCCCCACAGAACTAGCTAGCCCTTCATTTGCTATTCAGGAAATTAGTTGTTTGATTGATACTAATCTTTTTTATCTTTTTTGTTATTTTATTCTAACAAAGGCAGCATCTCAACAGGATTGGGGGGGTGGCAAATGTTTTCAGTTCTCTCTCATATTTTATTTTCTGTCCAAGGGTGAGCATTTACACTTTGAACTCTTTCTGGCAGTGCTAAGTTGGTGCTGATTAATCTTGTTGACTGAGGTTAAGCATCCATTTAAGGGCAAGTTGGTTTCTTTAATTTACTTTAGGGGAAAAAATGCTTATATGTTTGATTAACAATAACTTCACATTATAGGTATCCTAAAAATTCAGCTGTTATCAGTTTGTTTACTCCTGACATGTTCTTTGAGGGCTTTGTGACCACCAGGAAGTATCCTGTGTGTTGGGCACACGAAGGCCAAGTAAGAGGTAACTCCACCCCTCAAGGGTTCTTGAGTCTAGGAGGGGTGCTCCAGATCATTGCTGTACTAGTACCGAAAAGATTTTGCCTCTCACTTGACGGTGTGGCTTCAGTAATCGGCAGTCAGAGAGAGATGTACAGGAAATACTGAGTAGCAGGGCAGAAGAGGTGGTCAGATCAGGGAGGAATTTACTAAAGTCACGTTTGGGTGGAGTCTTGAGATTCTGTACGATTTTAGACATGGGCCTCGTTCCAAGCTCACAGTGCATCTGCGCGCCATGTGCCCGAAGCTGGGCCATCTGCACGGCCTGTTGAGGGAAGTGAGAGCAAGCTGATACAGCTCACCAGGAACAGCCCTTGCCAACATAAAGCCAAAAAGGGCCGTGTTACTTTGAGAAGTCTAGTGTGCCATGCCGAGGACTGTGGGCTTGGCGACGTAATGGGGCAGCTTTGAAACTGGGTTTTAAATTTTAAAAATTGGCATGGATAAATTTGCATTTTAATTAAGAATGCCCAAAGGATAACCAGGGATTAGACAACAGCTGTGAGAGTACCTGTAGCTCTAAAAAGGATTTGGTATTTCCTTCCCCATTGGATTCAGTTCCCCTGTGTGGTTAAACTATGGTTAGTCTGTTTGTCCAGCTTTCGATTGCGGTGGGAGCAGACTGTGGTCTTACACCTCCGTAGTAAACTTTCAAAAACCAAGCAGAACAGTAGTTTTCAAGCTCTCTTCAGTAGATTCCTGGGAAATTCTGGCACCTGTGACTTAGAGCTTTCAAATGTTTGATGTGCATTTCTTTTTTTCCCTAAAGTTTATTTTTTAACAATTATTAAGATAATAACGAAGAACAACATACATAGATACGAAGTCAGAGGCATAATTTGGGGACCTTGAGACCACTGCCATGTTAATTCCGGCAGCTAATGCATTCTTCAGGATAAAGCGGATTATTGTAATTTCTTTTTTTTTTTTTAATATTTTATTTATTTATTTGAGAGAGAGAATGAGAGAGAAAGAGTACATGAGAGGGGGGAGGGTCAGAGGGAGAAGCAGCCTCCTTGCTGAGCAGGGAGCCCGATGCGGGACTCGATCCCGGGACTCCAGGATCACGACCTGAGCCGAAGGCAGTCGCTTAACCAACTGAGCCACCCAGGCGCCCAGATTATTGTAATTTCTGTGTATACATTTCTGTGTATACTCGTGTGTGATTAAGATGGTAGTAGCGCACTGCCCCATCTTTTAAGAAACTCACGTCCGTGTATGTGCACTAATGTGGTTTTACAAGGGAACATACCGGTACCTACACTCAACCAAATGCCACACAAGGCTTGGCTCATAGGCTTCAGGTGCACGTGGAGCTGATAGCTCAGTGGTTACAAGTGTAGAATCACCTGAGGGCTTTTTAAAAATCCTGACGCCGAGGCCACACCTCACACCAATTAAGCAGAGTTCCGGGGGCTAGAGTTGGGACTCAGACATCAATATTTGCCTTTAATAGACTATTTTTCACAGCAAAATTGAGAGAAAGGTTATATATCCGTATGCCATATACCCATATTCTCCCAAGCATGTGTAGCCTCCCTCATTATCAACCTCCCTACCAGAGTGGTACATTTGTTACAGTCGATGAACCTGCACTGATAGATCATAACCACCTGTAGTCCGTGATTTACATTAGGGTTCACTCTAATGTTGTACATTCTGTGGGTATGCATCCATCATTACCATGCGGAGTATTTGAGTAGTTTCAGTAGGCATCAGTATTTCTTAAAGCTCTCTAGGTGATTCCAATGTGCAACCAAGGTCGAGAACCACTGTGCTGTATTGGAGTTCTGGGCCTTATTTATTATTGTGAGTTTTGAGTACATCTTATTTGACTTGTGTGTGAAAACTACCTCTGTCTTCTTTCCCCATGAGAACCCGTACTTTATTTGAATAAAAGATTCAGTTAAAGCTTGATAATCAGCATAGTGAAAAGAGCTGGGCTTTGGGGTCAGAATGTCCTAGATTCACTTTTGGGTCCACATTTGCCAGATAAGTGATTCGGGCAAGTTTCTTAGCCTCTCTGAGCTTCTGCCCAGTAGATAACACCCAACAGTGTTGTGGAAAAATAAGAAATGTTCCCTAGTTCAGTAATGCTTTACCCATAATGACCACTCAGTAAGTGGTGGTTTTCCCATTGCACCCTTTTTGCCTTATTTTGGAGGTGAGGAATACCCTTCTTATCATTGACCATAGGCATATTCTTTTCCAATCACATGGTCTGTTGTTGGCTCTAATATTTTGTATTGTTTTTTTCTGATTTGGATTAAATTGTGGTTCAAGTATCTTCTAACATACTGTGGACCTTCCGATAAGATTTGAGAGCTCAGAAAGATAGATTTAAGTACAGTGGTCTTTTGCTTCAATGAAATTTGTAAGCCATTTCAGCATGTGAGAAGTATGAACTATGTGAGAGTGTTATTTTTTAATCTATAAGATGTGCCCCACAGAGGTCTCAACATGTTCTTTACGCTGAGCATTTTTAGTCCACTGGAATCTTTCAGAAGTAAAATGATCTGATTTTTTACTTTCATCTGTTTGCTAAGAACTGAGAAATGCTAGGACACCTGGTGTAGATGACATAGTTCAGGTTGGCTACAACCATGGCACTTGTATTGACTGCTTGACCGTTTGCACATTTTGGCCTTTTTAAAATTAATTAATTGATTAATTTTTATTTTTAAAAAGATTTTATTTATTTATTTGAGAGAGAGAGTGCATGAGAGGAGGTAGGGTCAAAGGAAGAAGCAGACTCCCGACTGAGTGGGGAGCCCGATGCAGGACTCGATCTTGGGACTCCAGGATCATGACCTGAGCCGAAGGCAGTCACCTAACCAACTGAGCCACCCAGGGGCCCCATTTTAGCCTGTGTAAAGTCTGTGCTAGCACCACGCACATCGGGGGGGTCAGGCACCGTGCCTCTCTCACCACACTGTAGAAATTTGTTTGTCTCCATGAGACGGTCAGTCCATTAAGGGCAGAGGCTGAGTCTCAGTGTGGTTTGAAAGAATGAATTGTTGATTGAAAAAAGAAAAGCGGTAGCAGGAAAGAAAGATGAACAGTACATACATAGAGGAGGGCAAAGAAGAAATACCAGGGCTTTAAGGAGTCAAATGATCAGTTAATGACTGGCCTGATTCAGGACCTTTTGAATGTCTCTCATTTGAGAAACAGAAAGACCTTTGTTGGTGCAAAAAAGGTTAAAGATAGAGATGTGGCCGGCTGGACGCTGATCGTGAGTGGAAGGAATTGACTCTGAGAGGAGTTTAGTAATGCTGTGTCTTAGTGGAAGTACACAGACTTCTCTTTTACTATTATTTTTTTTCAAGATAAAGCGTTTTTTTTTAGACTTCTCTTTTATTATTCTTTTTCAAGATAAAGGGTTTTTTTTTTTTTTAATTTTAATTCCAGTGTACTTAACATCCTGTGTTATATTAGTTTCAGGTGTACAATATAGTGATTCAACAATTCCATATATTACTCAGTGCTCATCATGATAAGTGGACTCTTAATCCCCTTCACCTATTTCCTCCATCCCCCCACCCACCCACCCCTCTGGTGACCATCAGTTTGTTCTCTATAGTTAACAGTCTGTTTCTTGGTTTGTCTCTCTCTTTTTTCCCCTTCGTTAGTTTGTTTTGTTTCTTAAATTCCACATATGAGTGAAATCATAGGGTATTTGTTGAAAATTTCTCTTGCTAGCTTATTTCACTTAGCATTATACTCTCTAGATCTATTCATGTTGTTACAAATGGCAAGATTTCATTTTTTATGGCCAAATAATATTCCATTGTATTATATATACTACATCTTCTTTATCCATTCATCTATTGATGGATACTTAGGTTGCTTCCATAATTTGGCTATTGTAAATAAAGCTGCAGTAAACATAGGGGTGCGTGTATCCCTTTGAATTGGTGTTTTTATATTTTTGGGGTAAATACCCAGTAATGGAGTTACTGGAATATATGGTAGTTTAATTTTTAATTTTTTTGAGTAACCTCAATACTGTTTTCCACAGTGGCTGCACCAGTTTGCATTCCCACCAACAGTGCACAGGGCTTCCTATTTGTCTACATCCTCACCAACACTTGTTTCTTGTGTTTTTTATTTTAGCCGTTCTGACAGGTGTGAGGTGATAATCTCATTGTAGTTTTGATTTGCGTTTACCTGATGATGAGTGATGTGGAGCATCTTTTCATGTGTCTTTTGGCCATCTGATGTCTTCTTTGAAGAGATGTCTGTTCATGTCTTCTGCCCATTTTTAATTGGATTGTTTGTGGGGTTTTTTGGTGTTGAGTTGTTACAGTTCTTTATATATTTTGGACACTAACCCTTTATCAGATATGTCATTTGCAAATGACAATCAATAGGTTGTCTTTTAGTTTTGTTGGTTGTTTCCTTTGCTGTGCAAAAGCTTTTTATTTTGATGTACTTCCAATAGTTTATTTTGCTTTGTTCCCCATGCCTCAGGAGACATATCTAGAAGAATGTTGTTACAGCTGATGTCAGAGAAATTACTGCCTGGGTTCTCTTCTAGGATTTTTAGGGTTTCAGGTCTTATATTTAGGTCTTTAATCCATTTTGAGTTTATTTTTGTGTGTGGTGTGAGAAAGTGGTCCAGTTTCATTCTTTTGCATGCCGCTTACCTAGTTTTCCCAACACTATTTGTTGAAGAGACTGTCTTTTTCCCCACTGCATATCCTTGCCTCCTTTGTTGCAGATTAACTGACCATGTGATTGTGGGGCTTTTTTCTGAGTTCTCTATTCTGTTCCGTCGATCTGTGTGTCTGTTTTTTTGTCACTACCATACTGGTTTGATCACTACAGCTTTGTAATATAACTTGGAGTTTAGAAGTGTGATGCCTCCAGTTCTGTTTTTCTTTTTCAAGATTGTCTTATCTATTCTGGGTCTTAAAGTAGTACATGCACCTTTCTTATTGAACATTTCAAAAGATGAGTCTCCTTTGGGACTCTCTCATCTAGATTGGAAGAAGACTCTTGAAACCTATCTAAACTTCCTCCAAGATAGTTGTCAGCATCCTAACTAGGCCCTGAGTAATTTCTGCAAACAGTGTTTGGGGCATTATCCTAAGGGCATTTGTTGTGAAGCAAGTATATTTTTTTTATGGCTGAGCTTATCTGAGTTTAGTTGGTATGTTTTATTTTTCTTTCTTTCTTTCCTTCCTTCCTTTGTTCCAACTTTCAAACAAATGTTTGTTGAACACATTGACAAAAGGCATTTGTGAGGTAATGAGAATATGATGATGAACAAGGTGGACACAGTCCCTAGTCTCTCCTGGTTACAGACAGACGGTCATTCCAGCAGACTGTAAGGGGGGGCCTTCACAGGGCCAAGCCGAGCAGGGCAGGATGTGGGGGTGGGGGTGGGGGAAGCACAGGGTGGGGAGTTTGGGCAAAGGCTGTGAGGAAGTCACTTTTAGATTGAGGCCCGGAGCATAACTGCAGACAGAGTGTAGAGGAGTGTGTTCATGACAAGTGAAAGGCTTAATTAATTAATTTTTTAAAGATTTTATTTATTTATTCATCAGAGACAGAGGCAGAGGGAGAAGCAGGCTCCCCGCTGAGCAGGGAGCCCAATGCGGGACTCAATCCCAGGACCCTGGGATCATGACCCTAGCCGAAGGCAGACCTCAACCATCTGAGCCACCCAGGCGCCCACTTAATTTATTTTTTTTAAAGATTTTATTTATTTATTAGAGAGAGAGAGAGCATGCACAAGCAGGGGGAGGGGCAGAGGAAGAGGGAGAAGCAAACTCCCTGCTGAGCAGGGAGCCTGATGCAGGACTAGATCCCAGGACCCTGGGACCATGACTGAACCAAAGGCAGACGCTTAATGAATTGAGCCACCCAGGTGCCCCAAAAAGCTCCATTTATTAATATTTAGGGTTCATTGAATAGAGTATGTTTTTAATAGTCTCACTTACTTTGTGCTATCCAGCTGAGAGAGGTCCAAAATAGAGAGCCTGATTCATGGAAGAAAGGAGCCCACTTTGGCAGCAGAGTGGCCCTGTTCTGAGGATGGGAGGCCTCTGGCCCAGCATCTGTATGGTTTCCACTGACACACATCATCCGTTGGCTGTACTTTATCCAACCTGATTGTAGGAGTCACAGTTGATACTGTGAAGGAATCCTGCGCTGAATGCTTTCTCTGGAACATTCTGGAATTTAAAAAGCAAGTCTCTTATCAGCTTACTGATGTCTTCCTTTCTTTAGAAAAACACAATTTTTATTATGAAAAATAAAATATATACAAAGGAGTGTGTGTGTGTACAGTTTACAGAGCTAATGTTAAAACGAGCTCCCATGCCCTCACGACCTACCCTAGGAAATCAAATGTTACCAATAGTGGGTGCCTTTTTCATCTTGCCCCCTCCACCCTCTTCCACTAACACCCACCATCTGAATCGTGTTCCATGTTCTTTTGTTTTTCTCTTTTAGTATGTTTTAAAAGGTCATATTTAGGCTTGTGTTAGGAGATATTATGATATCAGATTAACATTGTGTACCAACAGCCAACAAGAGATAGGCTAGAAAGCTATTTAAATAAATTGCTTGATTGTACTCTTTTAGGCAGGAGAATATACTGGTAACATCAAAGTGTTTCAAAAAAAATTTCAAAACAAAAGCCTTCTTTCAATTTCAAGGAAAAACGTAGCGGGGGTTGTTGAAAGGGTGAGGTTTTTACACACCGGGTACTATAGACGGACCAGCAGTGATATGACAAGGAACTGCATCCATCGTTAAGTTTTGGGGCCCCTGTCTAGGCCTTGAAAGTGTTTATTCATTCATAATAATGCTATTCCAGTGTATTTCAAATGATTTTATGGTATGAGAGTTTGAATTTACTTGGCGTAAGACCATTGGGCATGTTAATTAGGAGGCATTATTGACATTGCATGACTTCAGTAATTCAAGATACTGAAATAGGACATGTCAGGGTGCCAGCCTGGGTGGCTCAGTGGGTTAAGCATCTGCCTTCAGCTCAGGTCATGATCCCTAGTTCCTGGGATCAAGCCCCACGTCGGGCTCCCTACTCGGTAGGGAGCCTGCTTCTCCCTCTCCCTCTTCCTGCCGCTCCCCCTGCTTGTGCTCTCTCTCTATCCCCCTATCAAAAAAAAATTTTTTTCTTAAAAAAATAATTAAAAAAAAAAAGAAATCGATCATGTCAAGAAATAGACTCTTGGCCAAACTATTCTTGAATTTGCTTTTTTCTTTGTGGTTGCAATGGATGTTGTTTTGTTGCTTTGTTTTTTTCCTGAGCTGTTGTGGTTCTCCATCCAAAAAAGAAGAATATCAAATTTTGGGTATCATATTTGATTACTGTAGAATGACCCCTGGTGAGTTGATTCTACAAACTTTTTGATTCCTCGTCAAATGATTTTTCAGGCTTTTCATTTGAATTGATCTACAAGAAGGGTTGTCCTCGTTCCATTTCTTGCCCTTTGAATGCGAGTGTAACTTAGCAGGATTCCTTCCCCCAGGAAGAAAGTAAGCTCAGCGCCTGTTAAACCATTTTGAAATTTACATGTAAGTTAATATATAATTCAGAATCCAAAGTCGGCAGGATATAAAAAACGTTTATATGTCACTTCTCTTTTTATTTCATTTCATTTCACTTCTGTGTTTTTATTCCTGAGGCAGTTGGTTTTTCCAGGATTCAACAGGAGACTTTTCCCCATCTGAATTTTGAATTAAAGCTTTAATAATTCTCACAGCAATATTTGCCACTAACCTAAATCTTAGGCCTAAAAGATCCCTACTTAATATCTCATTCAGACTGGGATTCCAGGCCCCAGTGGCGTGGAGCGATGGGGTTTACAACACCAGTTTCTCCACATCTCCGTGTACAATTGCATTTTTAGCCATTTTAGCTAACTCTCTTTCATGACTGTGAAGACAAGCCATCTGAATTCCACAATGATTTTACTATGTATTTCCATAATACTCCTAGTGACTGGGGGGTGGGGGTGGGGAGAGGCTGGACAGAGCAAACCATTCCGAGTTGTTTAAGAAACCAGTGAGCTCATCCCTTGCTGAGCCGCAGGGCATGCAGCGGGAGAGAAACCTGTCCTTTACCCACACCGTGCCTGCCGTTGCCCACAGGGCACAGCCCATTCTTGCTCATCGCAGGTGCTCAGAACGGGCTGCGCTGTGCTTGGCCAACCGCGGGCTTCTAAGCAAGGGAGGCCACTGCGCAGCTGGGCAGAGCGCCGGCCTCAGCCCTCCCGACGGGGGCTTCCTCAGCCCTTGTCTCACGGCATCACAACTCCCCGGGATACCTCACATCTCTTTGTCCTTCGTGTTCTCTGTATTTGGGGGCACTCATCGCGGGCAGAGGAGCAACAAAGTGACCAGGGTGCCTGCTGCAGCGTGGCTGAGGGAGAAGATGGAGAGGCGAGGTCTGAGCGGAGGCTAGACGAGTTGGGCTCCTAGTTGGGCTAGAGTTGTGGGCCTGTGAGCCTGGTCCTGGCGAATGTGGAGAACCCTTGGAGTATTTTGAGCAGAGGAATGATACGGTCTGATATGTATTTTAAAAAGATCTCTCTGGCCTCCCCATGGATTGGCTGCAGTTAAGTGGGTGAAGGTGGAAGCAGAGACACCAGTTTAGGCAGCCACTGAAATAGCCCAAGTGAAAGATGATATGGCTTGGACCAAGATGGCGGCATGGGGCAAGGCAGGGAGAGATCACTTTTGAGAGATGTTTCTAAGTAGACACAACATGTTTTGTGATAGCATGGAGGTGAGTTGTGAGAGAGAGAGAGGTGTCAGGAAGCCTCAGCCCCTGGAAGGCTGGTGCTGACATTTACTGAAACGGAAGAGGCCATGGAACGGTGGGTTTGAGAGTGGGAATCGGAAATTCAATTTGGACATATTAAATTTGAGATGCCAGTTAGATCCAAGTGAGGTTGTTCATAGACATTTGTGTGTGTGTGTACATACAGGGGTCATCAGCATTTAGGAGATAATTACAGCCTTAAAACTAGGTGAGACCATCAAGAGAAGAGATAAGAGGTCTGCGGAAGGGTCTGGAACTCTCCAGCATATGGAGGTCAGGAGAACTAGAAAAGGAGCAGGCAATGAGATAAGAAGAGGACCAAAGAGTGATGTTTCAGAAGTCAAACTGAGAAAAAACAGTTGTTCCAAGTGGGGATCGATCAACTGTGTCAGATGTTGAGGTTTGAGAATTGACTATTGATTTAGCCACATGGAGTCATCGGATTGTTTAACCAGAAGAGTTTTAGTGGAGTACTGGGAATAAAAGCCTCAGTTGGGTTTATTCAAGAGAATATGGAAGGAGAGAAATTGGGCACAGTGAGCATGGACTATCCTTTCAAGATTTGTAAAATAGAAGAGGACAAAACAGCCATCGAGGTGGGGAGATGCAGGGTCAAGATTTTTTCCCTTAAAGCTGGGATATAAATATAAATGTGGGCAGTTATGTGGCTGATGGCAGTAACTCAGGAGAGAGTAAAAAATTCCGGAGAAAGAGGGAGAATTGCTGGATTGACATCCTTAGTTAGGCAAGAGAAGATGAGGTCCTGTACACAGTGGGGCGGCCTTGGAGAGGAGCGCAGATGTTTCCCTGTGGTGGTGGAAGGGAAGAGTTTGTGGGCGCAGCCGCAGGGAGTTGGGGAACCGGGGATGTTCTCTTCTGATTGATTCTGTTTTCTCAGTGAAATAGGAAGCACAGTCTTGGGTGGAAAGTCGAGGTTCGAGAGGAAGGTATGAAATAGTCCTCTCAGAGAGTGGCAAGTAGATGGACTAGGGAAATGGGGAAGGATTGCTGGGCAGCATTAAGAGCCCCCTTTGAAGTTACTGGTCCTGAATTTCAGGTGAGACCAGTCAATGGGATTGTGTGCTTTTCTCCATCTATAGTCCACTCCCTTGGTGGGATGCAGAGGGGGTAGAGGATTGGGTTGAGGTCTGGCCGGGAGTGTGCACGGAGGGGAGAGAGTCGGGGGATGAGTCCAGTCATGCACCATGGAACCAGTCTGAGTAGGACAAAATGAAGACGTGCTGAGCATGAGAGACCGTAGAGACTGGAGGGTTGATGGATTTTACGTTCTGTTGCGGCTGAAGGATCAACAAAGTCTCAGGGTATTGGGAGAAGTGCTCTGGAAAGACAGGAGGTGGAGTCAGGGAGTAGAGAAGCCTGAGATGTGGAGGGGGTGCTCATATTAATAATAGGGTCTCAGGCCATGGTTCTCAACCATGGGCAGTTTGACCCTGAGAAGATGTTTCGGTGTCTGGGGACATTTTTGGTTACCACAAGTGGAAGGGGTCAGATACCACTGACATCTAGTAGAGGCCAGGGACTGTGCTAAACATCCTGTCATGCATAAGTCAGCCCCTGAGCAGAGAACAGTGACGCCCAGTTTTCAACAGTGCAGAGGCTGAGAAGCCCTGGCCTAGGGTAGGATGTGGGAATGGGTGGCTGGGATAGGCCTGAGGATGATATTATAGGAAAAGAGAAGATACACAAAGAGACTAGGGCTTTGGAAGGTTCATTTTAAGACTAATGGGATCTCCCAAGAACTGGGACAAGGGTAGTGCTGGTGAGAAAGAGAGAGAGCCAGGGATGAGAAGATGTTAACTAGCTATGTATGGAGCCATTTTATTTTTTTTGGAACTGTTGATTGGCCAGAGTTGGAATTCATAATCCTGGCAATAAGAGCTGCATGTCCTAATTAGCCAAAGAGTGACTTTTTTTTTTTTTAAGATTTTATTTATTTGACAGAGAGAGACGCAGCGAGAGAGGGAACACAAACGGGGGAGGGAGAGGGAGAAGCAGGCTTCCTGCCGAACAGGGAGCCCGATGCAGGGCTTGATCCCAGGACCCCGGGACCATGACCTGAGCTGAAGGCAGACGCTTAATGACTGAGCAACCCAGGCGCCCCCCCCCCCCTTTTTTTTAAGTCACTTGTTTATTAACCAGCTCTCATATAATTGAGTCTGTCTCAGATAGATTGTCTAAAAGCCATTTAGGGATTTGGTTAGTCTTTATGGTCAAAATTCAGTGACTGTAAACTTGGACACTTGGCCTAGTTCCGTCTTTAAATAACCTCTCAGGTGTCAGATTTTGCAAGCCAGCCTTGAGGCAGGGATCTGGTTTAAGAAAACCCTTGAGGAGACTTTTATTTATTGACTTTGTAGTCTGGCTTCCCTTGCAGTGCTCACCACCGTGGAGAAAACTAGTCAAAATGACACGGAGTAAATAAGGATTAGAAACCAGTGCTACTTCCTGGAATGAGCTGGTCAGATCGCCTGGTCTTGTGCTTTGTCCCTCATTTTGAACTCAGATGCCTTGGGGCTGCTTTTCTGCCTACCCACAATGGCAAGGAACGTCTTTTGTTTGCTTCTTGTTTGAAAGAAGGGCTTGTTTTGAGGTTTGGACCACAAATAATAATCCATTGTTCTCTATAATAATAATCCACCCTCTTTAGCAGAAAAAATCTGCTTGATGCAGTGTGGCTATCAGTTTATTTAAAAGAATAGCCAAAAGTGCCCATTGTGTCCTGAGAATAAACATTTGGAAGATGGTTGGGAGGACTGGGGGAGTACTCTTGTTCTCCTTGGCCTAGAGTCATGGTTAAGATCTCAGGAAGAAAAAATTCTGAATATGATCATCAATCCTGGGTGACAGACAGTACCCTTCCTTATTCTGCTCATCTGTTACATTCTAGGAATAATTGGGACACTGCAGACATGTATTCTTTCCAAACTATGTCTTTAAAAAAATATCTTAGGGGCGCCTGGGTGGCTCAGTCGTTAAGCGTCTGCCTTCCGCTCAGGTCATGATCCCAGGGTTCTGGGATCGAGCCCCACGTCCGGCTCCCTGCTCCGCGGGAAGCCTGCTTCTCCCTCTCCCACTCCTCCTGCTTGTGTTCCCTCTCTCGCTGTGTCTCTGTCAAATAAATAAAATCTTAAAATAAATAAATAAATAATATCTTATTTGGAAGATAATCTTTTCTACGTTAGCTTTAATTGGTTTCATTTTTAGGCTAAATAATTTTTTTTCTAACCTTCATTTAATCCATGAAAGTGTCTTTTTTGAGTGAAGATTATTTTATTTTAGCAGCAATCCTTAAAATTCTTACAGTTGGCTCTGCTTACAGATTTGAAAAAAGGAGCTATTTTTATATTATAAGTGATAGACATTTTAATGACTATTTCTGGGCTTAGGCTAACTGAATAAACTCAATGGGTGAAGTGAAAATATGACCCAGCGTGGTCAGCTAGTTCTTGAATACCTATGTATCAAGCACCCTGAAATGTAACAGTAGATACCATTTCATTAAGGAAAGCAAAATATGTTGTGCATGTTTTTTGCCTTAAATCCCTTATAGGAAAAGGGTCAGTTAAACAATAAACATGGCTTTTTTTTAAAGATTTTATTTATTTTTGGGGCGCCTGGGTAGCTCAGTCGGTTAAGCGTGTGCCTTCGGCTCGGGTCATGATCCCGGGGTCCTGGGATCGAGGCCCGCATCGGGCTCCCTGCTCTGCGGGAGGCCTGCTTCTCCCTCTCCCACTCCCCCTGCTTGTGTTCCCTCTCTCATTGTCTCTCTTTGTCAAATAAATAAATGAAATCTTTAAAAAAAAAAAAAAAAGATTTTATTTATTTTTGCCCTAGAGAGCGCAAGCGTGTGCGCACGTGCACACAAGTGGGGGGCGGGGTGCAGGGAGGGGCCAAGGGAAAAGCAGACTCCCCACTGAGCCGGGAGCCCGACTGGACTGGCTTCATCAACTGAGCTACCCAGGTGCCCCTGGCTTTTTTCTTTTTCTTTTCTTTTTAAGATTGATTTATTTATTTTAGAGCGGGGTGGGGGGCAGAGGGAGAGGGAAAAAATCTCAAGCAGGCTCCCCACTGATCACAAGGTCCAGTGGGGGTTTTGATCCCAAGACCCCGAGATTATGACCTGAGCTGAACTCCAGAGTCCAATGCTTAATGACTGAGCCACCCAGATGCCCCTAAATATGGCTTTAAGTGAAGTGATACCTTACCTAGAATAGCTTTAATTGCAATGAATATGGAAGGTGAGAAAAGTTCAGTGTGCTAGCAGTTGAAATTTAACAGGTAAATAGAACTATTTAAAGAAGTGAAAAAAAATAGGCCCTCTGCATTATTAAAAATAGACCATCAGGGAAGCAACCAAGATGTCCTCCGAGAGGTGGATATCCATAAAATGGACATTATTCAACAGTAAAAAGAAATGAACTGTCTTGCTATAAAACGACATGGAGGAAACTTAAATAAATATTGCTAAGTGATAGCAGCTAATCTGAAAAGGCTACATTTGCTGTATGGTTCCAGCTATATAGTGGTCTGGAAAAGGCAAACATAAAGAAACAGTACAAAGATCAGTGGTTGCCAGGGATTGAGGGGGAGGGTGGAGAGGAGTGAATAGGTGGAGCACAGGGGATGTTTAGGACAGTGAAATGATTCTGTGTTTTACTATAATAGTGGATACATTGTCAAAACCTGTGAAATGTGTAACACAGAGTGAGCCCTAATGTCAGTGATGAGTTTTCATTAACAATAATGTAACGATATTGATTCATCAATTGCAACACGTACTACACTAAGAAAAGATGTTACTAATAGGGGAAACTTGGTGGGGGCGGGGAGTGAGGGAGTAGATGGGAACCCTCTGCTTCCTGCTCAGTGTTTCTGTAACCCTAAAACTACTCTTAAGAAATAAAATCTGTTAATTTAAAAGAAAACAAACATTAGGTATAGCTGAACTAGTGAAAATATCTTCCTACTGAAAAACAAAAACAGAATCCCAGACGGTCAGCAGTTTATCCTGCTTGTTGGAAGTACCTGGCTGTGGACTCTTCGGCCAGAAATGTGTAGTACACAATGGTACACAATGGTACACAATGGCAACAGATATATTTTATATATCAAATAACTTTCTCATTATCTTTGTTGTCTTCTCTAATAGATATGCACTGTGGTATTTATGCTAAATCCTACTCAAGCTTTCCTTGTTCTTCTCTCTCCAGTGACCACTGATGCATCAGCCTTGGAGGTATATACACCAAAAGAAATCTTCGTGGCAAATGGGACACAAGGGAAGCTGACATGCAAGTTCAAGTCCACTAACACCACCGGCACGTTGACCTCGGTCTCCTGGAGCTTCCAGCCAGAGGGGACCGACACCACTGTGTCGGTAAGAATGCTCACTTCCTCCTGCTGAGCCTTCCTCCCGGGTTCTTCACTGCTGTGGTATAACGAATATCCATTCTTCTGATGGTTCACTTCCCACACGAGTGTGTTGACACGTAGATTCCAGGGCCCTTCTCTAGCTTCAAACTCTCCAGGAAAAAAATAAGTTCAGCATCCCTTAAATGCAGTTATTTCCTTGGCTTTACATGGATGGCGCTCTCCTCTTTCCAGCCCCCTATTCTTCTCCATCAAATCCCCTTATGGAATTTCTCTTCCATAAGTTCTCTTTGACAACTAGAGTAGCTTCTAGTTGACCTGGCTGACTAATCATGGTTTATCCTCCACATTTCAGCTTTCATTTGTCCCATTTTTATTTGTATTTCTTTGAAGTATTCCTATTTTATACACACACACACTCCTTTCTGATTTAAGTATGAAGTTTTTTGATTTGTGGTCCATCTGATTCAGCAGTAGTCCTGGAAACTTACTGTGCAGGGGCTATGTAGGGTCCTCAGAACGCTGTGTCCTCCCCCGGGAACAATTAGGGATAGGAATGGTATGTGGGGGACTTCAGACTAAGGTGAGGGGCAGAACAAAGACGAGCCCCAGAGAGCTGACAGGAAGATTAGTCAGTCAGTAGCTGAGTGCTAGCTGAGCAGTGGGGTGCTTCACGTGGACTGGCCATCCTGATTATTATCTTTTTTTAACTTATTTTTAAAAGATTTTGTTTATTTATTAGAGAGAGAACATGCAAGAGAGCACAAGCAGGGGGAGGAGCAGAGGGAGAGGGAGAAACAGGTTCCCCGCGGAGCAGGGAGCCCGACACGGGGCTCGATCCCAGGACCCTGGGATCATGACCCGAGCTGAAGGCAGACACTTAATGACTGAGCCACCCAGGCGCCCCAACCAACCTGATTCTTGTCTGGAAGATGGGGATGAGCAGACCTCCCCCTGGGGCTGCTATGAGGGTCACGGAGGATTGTTCAAGTGCTCAGGACCACGTCTGGCTCCTGCAGTGCTAACTTGCACAGTTTATCCTGTTTCTGTTGTTCCATCTGCACATGGACGTGCTTTAGCAGGGTCTCACATTTCAGGGTGTCGGTCCGCGTCAGGGACAGAGTCTGCCACTTCTCTTTGAGATAAATTCTTCTGCATGATGATGAGTTACATTGTTAAGCATCGTCTGGATGCTGAGCCCCCCACATGCCTCTGTCACATCGCTTCCTCACCCTCGCGAGGAACAAGTGTTTTCCCCACTACAGATTTGGGGGGCACGGGAAACTGCTCAGAGGGTCATGACCTACCCAAGGTCACACCATACAAGCTGGAATTGTTCAAACCCTGTTTTGTTTCCCTCTAGTTGCTGTTATTTCCCTTATATATCCTTTCTATCTCAGATGGAAAAATTTGTTAATAATATTTACTGTCTCTAGGCTTTAGGGATTGCTTAAAGCAGTGTTTCTCAGTCTTTTTATTCATTATCACCTTCCTAAGGAATCTTTTTGAAACATGCTCTCCAAATTTCTTTCCCCCTTCTATGAAATTTTAAGACCACAGATATACTGTTACATCTTCATTTGTGCTTTATTTTGTAAAAAGAGTAAGATTTTTTTTTATCCTTCTTTACCCTTAGGGCCAGTATTTGCCCCCACTGTGAGAGATGTCACCCCTGTTGAGAATGCATGGTCTAGAAACTCTAGAAGCTGCTGTTTGTTCATCTGTGGAAGTTTTGAGTGTCTTTTTTTGCTGAGAGTATTTGTGCTAAGAATTTCCCCTTGATGCCTTTCCTGAAAGAACAGAGTGACTACCTGTCCATTATTTCTACATCATGAGTTCCTGAGGGTCTCCTTTGGGAGAACTTGGGGTGTGTATAGAGATGACTGTAGCCCCTGGAATAAAACCATTTTTATGTTGAACCTAAGTGGCTTCATTTTCATATGCGATGTCATCAAAGCTACATATTTTCTGTTGAAATAAGTCTCCAAAAGAAAATCTCTGTTGCACTGGGTTGGAATATATATACCTGACTTCCAAATTCTTTTTTTTTTTTTAAGATTTTATTTGGGCGCCTGGGTGGCTCAGTTGGTTAAGCAACTGCCTTGGGCTCAGGTCATGATCCCGGAGTCCTGGGATCGAGTCCCGCATCGGGCTCCCTGCTCAGCAGGGAGTCTGCTTCTCCCTCTGACCCTCCACCCTCTCATGCTCTCTCTCTGTCATTCTCTCTCTCAATAAATAAATAAAAATCTTTTAAAAAAAAGATCTTCCTCTTAAAAAAAAAAAAGATTATTTATTTATTTGAGAGAGAGAGAGAGTGAGAAACAGCGTGAGAGGGGAGAGAGTCAGAGGGAGAAGCAGGCTCCCCACTGAGCAGGGAGCCCAATGTGGGACCTGATCCCAGGACTCCGGGATCATGACCTGAGCCGAAGGCAGTTGCTTAACCAACTGAGCCACCCAGGTGCCCCCTGACTTCCAAATTCTTAAGTGGACCTGTGTCCCCCAGGATGTGCATAAAAAAGGAAGATGCCCTGCGTGTTATGCCTGAGAAGGAAGGAAGGCTGGGATCAAGTCCAGGAGTGTAGATTTAGATAACTTACTCACTGGGTACAGCTGGGTGTGATTCTGTATAAGGTAGCACAGGAGTGAGTGAGAGCAGGAATCATGCAAATGTCATGGGGAAACAGTCTGCTGCTTCATGTGAACGTGGTCCCGGTGCAGAACCTGCTTCCTATAGACGCAAAATCAAGCGCACATAAGTTTACTCAAGAGAGCCCAAACTGGGGCGCCTGGGTGGCTCAGTCGTTAAGCGTCTGCCTTCGGCTCAGGCCATGATCCCAGGGTCCTGGGATCGAGCCCCGCATCGGGCTCCCTGCTCTGCGGGAAGCCTACTTCTCCCTCTCCCACTCCCCCTGCTTGTGTTCCCTCTCATGCTGTGTCTCTCCATCAAATAAATAAATAAATAAATAAAATCTTTAAAAAAAGAGAGAGAGAGTCCAAACCTGTGAAGGTTTCCCAACTGAAGTCTTCGGTAAGAGTGGATGTGAGGGGCATTGTTTAGTCTATAGGAAATAAAACATCACCAGGAAGACACCCAGTGGTAATAACTTTCTCTCAAATAGTTGGCTCCATTTATGCTCAAAACATTCTTGTCAAGTGGGTTGAGGCAAGTCTTTAAGACTTAATATAAAGAACATGCTGTATTTTTCATGAGCATATTAGGATAATCAATTTATACTTACATACCAACCTGATTACAGGTAATTCCAGAATGCTTAGCTATTGATATAAGATCTTTTAACTCGAAAGTATCAGAATATATTTAATAAGATGAGCTGGATGCTTTGGTTTTTACAGATTTCCAGGAAAATTCAAGCCTGACATACCATAGATGGCTTTTCTGGTCTGTGGAATCAGGGTCCCCATATCTAAACTGGAAGTCATCTTCTCTCCCCTTTGTTTACCTTCTTTGCTAGTTCTTTTGGGTAGTTGTGTTTGTCTAAGGACCCAATTTTTAAATCTTGAATCTTGTGGGGGTTTTTTGGTCCTATCCTTCCCTATCTGCTCCCACTTCTTTTCCACCCCAGGAAATAAGAATGCTTGCTGTTCTTAACAAGCATATAGGTTATATTAAGCACAGGGTATATGCTTGATAAATGGTAATAATAATAATATAATTATTACTATTAATATTTTCCAGTGATCATTTAGGCATCATGGAGGGTGGATTAGAGAAGGTTGAGAGCAGTTAAGAGGCCACAGTCCAAGATGATGAGAGCATGAAATGATGTATTATCAGTGGAACTTCAATAGAGAGAAGAGAAAAACTAAGAGGTAGAATTGACAGGATTAGTAGGTTAACTGGATGGGAAGGAAGGTAGAGGAATCAAGGATTACTCCGGGATTTATGGTTTGGGAGATGCACTCATCCACCAGTTGAGATGGGACACACAGATGGAAGGTGAAGGTGACAAACTTGGAGGTGGGGCAGCTGGGTTGTAAAGTGAGTAGGCAGCTGGGTGAGGATTCAGAGCTCAGGGGAACACCACAGGTGGAGAGAGGGGTTGGGGAGTTACCAAAATATCAATGTCCTTAAATCACACAGAGGATTCACTGTGCTCAGAGGGTTCTAAAAATGTTCTGTTTGAGTTACCATGGAGCTTGTGTTTGACTAATGCTGATTTCTTCCCCTGGCCCACTATCATCGTACCTGTGAATAACAAGAAAGGCATCAAGCCCCCTGCAGAGCTGCTGGGATTGAAGCCAAGTATCAGGATAGATCCCCCACCCATTAGACCATACCTAGCTTCCAAGGTGCTCGGCTTGACAAGGTTTCTTTGAGAAATGAGTTCCTTTGCTAAAAGCAGGTGTGAGGAAAGTTAGCTGAAGGCGGAATCTTCAAAGAGAAGCGAGGACATTGGGGTGTCTGGGCTTCCTCTCACACACCCGTAACATTTCCCTAGGAAACCAATACATAAGAGGGAGAAGCCCATCAGATTAACTAACTGATCTTTGAACTTTAGGCTTTGCTTACTTCAGGTCTTTGTAGAACTAAATGGTAAACTTCGTGAATTCAGACTGAAACATTTGGATTTACAGGCTCAGTCATGGTGTGGTCACTGGCTCTGAAGGGTCAGATGGTCCTGACTTTGACTTTGGATCCACCCTGTTATCACTGTGACCTTGAGCAAATGGCTTCCTTCAGTCTCCTTTTCCTTATGTATGAGAAATGGGGAGTAATCACTTCATCAGTGGCATATTGAGAAGATTTGAGATGATACATGGGTTTATTTCTTCAACTGAAATAGGGTCAAACCCTGTGATTTCTAAACTCTGGTCTGGCTTCTATTCCATAGCTCACTTGTCATATGAAGTTGTATTTCTTTCTCTGTGAAGTCTTTTGAAAAGAACCTTCCACAGCATGCCTGTTACAGAGTTTAGAGTGCCTGCCACTGAGAAGAGCTCATGTGTTCTTTTTTTCTAACTGCAGTTTTTCCACTACTCCCAAGGGCAAGCGTATCCTGGGAATTACCCACCATTTAAGGACAGAATCAGCTGGGCTGGAGACCTCGACAAGAAAGATGCGTCAATCAACATAGAAAACATGCAGTTTATACACAATGGCACCTATATTTGTGACGTCAAAAACCCTCCTGACATTGTTGCCCAGCCAGGACACATTAGGCTCTATGTCGTAGAGAAAGGTACTTCCTTGGGTATTTTGGCAGTGGTGACACAGTCCCTTTTATCTCAGGTTTAGGTGGAGAGCAAGACTTACATTTCCGGGTGTGTTGGGAAGGAGTGTGTTTGTACTACAGTTGAGCCTCCTGTCCCCGTGGACCTGTGGCTCGCTCACACGAGCACGTTCAGGGCGCCCCTGCTTCTCCAGCTGGACTAGCCAGGTTCTTCATCTGGAGCCCGCTGATCCAAATTCAGCAGTGTGCATTCTTTAGTATTAATTAGAAGTCAGACCGAATGCACGGTGGTTGGGTGGGGTGGGCAGTGGGAAAGAAGATTAATACTGCTTCCATATTCCCCGAGAGAAAGTTTTCACATCTGCAGAAGCAGGACAGTTTTTTTCTTCCCTTTTTTGGAAAGTAAGCAGGAAATGCAGGTTCTGGTGTCTCCTTTTGAGACAAAGTCTGCTTTGTTGGAGAGCCAATTGAGGTAAATTCACACCCCTGGAATTTCTCTGACCTTAGAGCATTGAGAGGGAGGGATTGTGTGCGTAGAAATGCTTCGCTCTGTAGCTCATTCTTCATCCGTTAATATTTGTGCTTCATCATTTAGACACTAGGAGTTTGTAATGTGGACAATGAAAGAGGAAGTGGAAACTGCTAAAGCACTTTATTATCAATATAATAAAATCCCACTTCTTCTCTTGGTAGGAAAGTACCTTAAAACGATTTTGTTCTTTCTCTCTAGAGATCTTGCCCGTGTTTCCAGTTTGGGTGGTGGTGGGTATAGTTACTGCTGTGGTCCTAGGTCTCACTCTGGTCATCAGCATGATCCTGGCTGTCCTCTATAGAAGGAGAAACTCTAAACCGGATTATACTGGGTAAGAAACAGTGCTGGGGGGGGGGTGAAGTGGGGGAGAAAATGGGGGGAGGAAAGGAATAAAAAAACTGGTGTATTTTTTGTGGAAAAAGAAGGGTGAAGTATGAGCTACTTTTCGCTTTCACATCAGAATCGGGGAGTGTGTCCTTGGGGGGCAGCAGAGAGCGATGGCCTGTGGGTAAGCGTGGACTGTGGCACTCTGCTTGCTCCAGAGTGCCTGTCTGGGGTTTGGTGCCGTGGACGGACCACAGTTAGGACCACGAAGCCACAGACGTCCCTTTCCCACTATCAGTGTGGTTTGAATCTCTTGGTAGTAATTGCACAAGGTTCTTCTTTTCAGTTGGGTGAATATAAAGCGCTAGTCCCAAAGCCTGGTGCTAATAAACAACTCCAGCAGATGTGATGATGAGGGCTTTTCCCTTCTGTTGTTTTGTAAGCAGTTTTATTTCTTTGATCATTCTCGAATGCATGGCTGGACTCCTCCAAACTGGGATAACAAGAGTTGGACACCACAGTGTACCAGCAATAAAGAGAAGTAGATTTTCTTTCTGTTTATGGCTTCTCAAAGAGAGCACCTCGGAGCAGAGGGTGCATGTCTAACTGAAGGACCTTCTCTCTCCCCCGCTGCAGCTGGACAGCTAGCCCATGTAAGCTCTGTAGGACTCCCGGGGTAAGACCGAGCGGAGGCCGCATTCGGGCTGCAGCACGAGCCGGGCCCCCTGTGCACGGGCTCGCCGTCAGCAGCCTGAAGGGAGTGTGCTCTGAGAAATTGCATGCCCTGGACCCCTGTGCTGCTGGGCGGTGGGAGCCCTGGCCCCCGCCCCGTGCTGCTGGGCGGTGGGAGCCC